>NC_091155.1:51785654-51800654 GCF_040958095.1 Procambarus clarkii
GAGGAGCCTATGCTACGCTTTCTAACTTTAGAATTGCGTTTAAATACATGGATGGTGATATACTAAAGAAATTGTTCATGACTTTTGTTACGCCAAAGCTAGAATATGCAGCTGTTGTGTGGTGCCCAACAACAGAAGTTGGCCCATATCTTAAGAAGCACATCAACAAACTGGAAAAGGTGCAAAGACATGCTACTAAGTGGCTCCCAGAACTGAAGGGCAATAGCTACGAGGAGAGGTTAGAGGCATTAAATATGCCAAAACTAAAAGACAGAAGAAAGAGGTGATATGATCACTACATACAAAATAGTAACAGGAATTGATAAAATCGACAGGGAAGATTTCCTGAGACCTGGAACTTCAAGAACAGAAGGTCATAGATTGAAACTAGCTTAACACAGATGCTAAAGAAATATAAGAAAATTCACTTTCGTAAATAGTGGTAGACGGTTGGAACAAGTTAGGTGAGAAGGTGGTGGAGGCCAAGACTGTCAGTAGTTTCAAAGCGTTATATGACAAAGAGTGCTGGGAAGACGGTCTCATCCTGTAACTACACTTAGGTAATTACACACACACACACACATATATATATATATATATATATATATATATATATATATATATATATATATATATATATATATATATATATATATATATATATATTATATATATATATATATATATATATATATATATATATATATATATATATATATATATATATATATATATATATATATATATATATATATATATATATATGTCGTACCTAGTAGCCAGAACGCACTTCTCAGCCTACTATGCAAGGCCCGATTTGCCTAATAAGCCAAGTTTTCATGAATTAATTATTTTTCGACTACCTAACCTACCTAACCTAACCTAACCTAACTTTTTCGGCTACCTAACCTAACCTAACCTAAAAAGATAGGTTAGGTAGGGTTGGTTAGGTTCGGTCATATATCTACGTTAATTTTAACTCCAATAAAAAAAAACTGGCCTCATACATAATGAAATGGGTAGCTTTATCATTTCATAAGAAAAAAATTAGAGAAAATATATTAATTCATGAAAACTTGGCTTATTAGGCAAATCGGGCCTTGCATAGTAGGCTGAGAAGTGCGTTCTGGCTACTAGGTACGACATATATATATATATATATATATATATATATATATATATATATGAATGAAAACTCACACCCCAGAAGTGACTCGAACCCATACTCCCAGAAGCAACGCAACTGGTAACTACAGGGCGCCTTAATCCGCTTGACCATCACGGCCGTCAAAAGGAAGTGATAGCCGAGGCTATTTGAGCCACTTCCCCGACGGCAACTCGGATGGTAATCTTGGGCATAGCATTTCACCAAATCACCTCATTCTTTGGGGCACACGTGAGGAACACAAATGCGCATTTGTGTTCCTCACGTGTGCCCCAAAGAATGAGGTGATTTGGTGAAATGCTATGCCCAAGATTACCATCCGAGTTGCCGTCGGGGAAGTGGCTCAAATAGCCTCGGCTATCACTTCCTTTTGACGGCCGTGATGGTCAAGCGGATTAAGGCGCCCTGTAGTTACCAGTTGCGTTGCTTCTGGGAGTATGGGTTCGAGTCACTTCTGGGGTGTGAGTTTTCATTCGCATATAGTCCTGGGGACCATTCAGGCTTGTTCGCATATATATATATATATATATATATATATATATATATATATATATATATATATATATATATATATATATATATATATATATATATATATATATATATATGTCGTACCTAGTAGCCAGAACGCACTTCTCAGCCTACTATGCAAGGCCCGATTTGCCTAATAAGCCAAGTTTGTATGAATTAATTGTTTTTCGACTACCTAACCTACCTAACCTAACCTAACCTAAGTTTTTCGGCTACCTAACCAAACCTAACCTAAAGAGATAGGTTAGGTTAGGTTAGGTAGGGTTGGTTAGGTTCGGTCATATATCTACATTAATTTTAACTCCAATAAAAAAAATTGACCTCATACATAATGAAATGGCTAGCTTTATCATTTCATAAGAAAAAAATTAGAAAAAATATATTAATTCAGGAAAACTTGGCTTATTAGGCAAATCGGGCCTTGCATAGTAGGCCAAAAAGTGAGTTCTGGCTACTAGGTACGACATATATATATATATATATATATATATATATATATATATATATATATATATATATATATATATATATGCGGAAAATACACAGAGAAATATGAAATGAGGTGAACGTTTCGGCTTTGTTAAAGCCTTTGTCAACACCAGACTGACCACTATAAACCAGTCAGTCTAATAAGGGTCAGTTATGGGTCAGTCTGGTGTTGACAAAGGCTTTAACAAAGCCGAAACGTTCACCTCATTTCTTATTTCTCTGTGGATTTTCCGCATAAAATGATCAGTGTTTTGTGATCGCCAATTGCATATATATATATATATATATATATATATATATATATATATATATATATATATATATATATATATATATATATATATATATATATATATATATATATATGTCGTACCTAGTAGCCAGAACTCACTTCTCAGCCTACTATGCAAGGCCCGATTTGCCTAATAAGCCAAGTTTTCATGAACTAATTGTTTTTCGACAACCTAACCTACCTAACCTAACCTAACCTAACTTTTTTGGCTACCTAACCTATATATAGGTTATATATATATATATATATATATATATATATATATATATATATATATATATATATATATATATATATATATATATATATCGGACAATTAGTAAAAAAAAAAAAAAATTTTTTAAATTATTTTACCTTGTACCTAGATCCACCAGGCCTGTTTGGTGCATGTTTCAGTACTTCAGAAATCTCGAAGGTCACATCCTCCTCCTCAACTTGTGGATGTGCGTTGATAGATGATTCTGTAAAATTAAGTTATTTATATAATAATAAATTCAGTATAACAATAATATTCTGTAAAATTAAAAGTAATTTATACATCAATCAGATAAAACTCTCCAGAGATGGTGATACACAACATATAAAGGACAAGTTTCAGAACAAAATATGCATTTAGGAATAAGGTTTTGTACATGTAGGTAGCACATGAGAAAATAAGTGGAAGGTGATCAAGTTTATATTAACATGTTAATGGCTTTGTTAAGGCTTTGCAAGAATGAAAAAATATTAATAATATAATATCACCTACCAATTAATTGTACATCATTTATAAGTCAATTATTTGCATTATTATTATTCAATACTAATGATATAAAAATGCATTTTGTAATCTACTATTTATGCAAGTATTAAGCACAGGATCATGAAATAAACTGCAAAATACTGTAATGGATAAACCAATTAAGTTTACATTTTCCTATAGCTAAGTCAGTCAGTTCTATTAGCAGCAGAGAACAATTATGCCCAACCTCTATTAAATGAAACAATCTTAAGAGCAAGTGATAGAAATATAATCATTTATGCTTGGGAAAATATTATGGAATGGTTCCAAATATGAAAAATATTAAGTTTTTTGGTTAAAATTTTTTAACTTAAAATTTAAATTTTTAAGTGAATTTTAAACTTTAAAAAAAATTATTTAATTTTTTGATTACTTACTTAAAATAACATTATATAGTTCTTGTTTTTGTAGAAATGCCAATTTCTTCTTTTGCCCTTCCAGACTGTATAGTGACCACAGGCCGTTTGTTCATATCTTCATTATTCTTCGAACCGTGGTTGCACAATCAGACCCACGTACACTGGTTAAAAGCATCACCTAAAAGCAACAACAAAAATGTAGTACACTGATGAATATATATATATATATATATATATATATATATATATATATATATATATATATATATATATATATATATATATATATATATATATATATATATATATATATATATATATATATATATGTATGCCATATACATATATATGCTATGTTGTATGCTACAACTTGGCTGATAATAAAGCCATTCACAACTGCAGGCCTAATAAAAAAAGGAGGTGGCATAGCAATATCTTACAAAGATACCTTCATCTGCAATAGTGTCATTAGTAATAGAGACGACTATTGTGAATATACCTTTGCCAAGTTCTCCAGTAAATCCCTTAAATCCTCGTGCCATCTATAGATTTCCCAATACCAACATAGCTTCATTCTCAGATAACGTAAGGAATCTTATCATAAATAACAATCTCAACAAAAATCAAACCAACTTAGTGTTTTGTAATGGTGAACAAAACATGCAGATACTTATATATAACCTGTGAATAGAGTGTAATAACACCAAAACTATTTGTTTATTGTTTTATGACCATAATAATTGAATCACTAATATGATTCACTAATATATAATCCTAATAATAATCACTAATATATAATCCATTGAGCATGCTGCATCTCTTTCAGTCTCTTTGCAATTTGAACAAGAGGGTTTTTAATTGATCGAACCATATTCTTAAAGTAAAGTAAATGAGATGTATTCCATATTTTGCAAAATATACGATGAAGGCACACAAACATTCATACCAAAACTGAAGGGCAGGATTTATGAGGAGACATTAGAGGCATTAAATATTCCAAAACTAGAAGACAGAAGGAAAAGAGGAGATATGATCACTACGTACAAAACAGTAACAGGAATTGATAAACTTGATAGGGAAGATTTCCAGAGACCTGGAATTTCAAGAACAAGAGGTTATAGATTTAAACGAACTAAACAAAGATGCCGAAGAAATGTAAGACAATTCACTTTTGCAAACAGAATGGTAAACGGTTGGAACAAGTTAGGTGAGAAGGTGGTGGAGGCCAAAACCGTCAAAAGTTTCAAAGCATTATATGACAAAGAGTGCTGGGAAAATGGGACACCACGAGTGTAGCTCTCCATCCATCTGATTGATAACCCAAATGAATTTTTCATGGATATGATACCAACATCAAATCATAAATCAGATGTGATCCTATCCCCACTGGATTTTGAAGAAGCCATAGACAGTATGCCTATGCACTCTGCACCAGGCCCTGACTCTTGGAACTCTATATTCATCAAGAACTGTAAAAAAACGTTATCGCAGCCCCTTCACATTCTTTGGAGACAAAGCCAAGATACTGGCATTATCCCTGACATACTAAAAACAGCAGAGATAGCACCGCCCCATAAAGGAGGAAATAAGGCAGAGGCAAAAAACTACAGACCGATAGCACTAACATCGCACATCATAAAAATCTTTGAGAGAATGCTAAGAAGTAAAATCACAAAATACATGGAATCACAGCATCTCCATAACCCCAGACAACATGGTTTCAGAACAGGGCGCTCTTGCCTATCACAGTTGCTGGACCACTCTGACATGGCACTAGATGCCATGGAAGACAAACAAAACGCTGATGTAATTTACACAGATTTCGCAAAAGCCTTTGACAAATGTGACCATTGTGTTATTGCACATAAAATGCGTTCAAAAGGAATTACCGGAAAAATAGGCAGATGGATATACAACTTCTGACTAATAGAACCCAATGTGTAGTAGTCAACAAAATAAAATCTGGACCATCAACCGTAAAGAGCTCAGTCCCCAAGGGTACTGTGCTTGCTCCAATACTTTTTCTCATCCTCATATCGGACATAGACAAGGACACAACCTATAGTACTTGATCATCCTTTGCAGATGACACTAGAATCTTCACGAGAGTAGGCAACATAGAGGACACGGCAAACCTCCAATCAGATGTAAATCAGGTCTTTCTATGGGCTACAGAAAATAACATGGTGATTAACGAACATAAGTTTCAGCTCATGCGCTACGGAAAAAATGAAAATATAAAAACGGAAACCACTTACAAAACTCAGTCAAATCATAACATTGAACGGAAAAGCAACGTAAAGGATTTGGGTGTACTGATGTCAGAAGGCCTTACATTTAAAGAACACAATAAAGTAGCCGTCACAACTGCAAGAAAAATGATAGGATAGATAACAAGAACTTTTCACACTAGAGATGCTATACCGATGATGATAGTTTTCAAGACGCTAGTGCTCTCTAGAGTGGAATACTGCTGCATAATGAAAGCCCCTTTCAAAGCTGGAGAAATTACTGACCTATACTTATGCATTTATCTTCGGTTTAACACAACAGGCACCAGACACACGCTAGGCATCATACACACTAGGATAAAACAAACATTAGGCCAGAAGTCAGAAAAGAATTCAAAGAATTTTACTGGAAAGGCTTGCTGTTAGGAAAGGAAGTAATTGAGATGAATTAATGCACAGATGTCAATTTTGTGAAATATATGATAAAGGAACAAAAACATTTATACCAAAACAAAGATGCAGAACTAGGAAACAGGATTTGTTCAACTGAAATTTCAAGACGGCCAGAGACCAAAAGACACAAAAATGGAATCAATATACGAAGAGGCCAAACCCCCAAACATACCAGTAATACAAAGAGAAACAACTACAAGGCAGTGAGGAGAGAGGCAGAAAGAAATTTTGAAAAAAAGGAACAAACAAATGTAAAGTAGAACAAATCATATTCTATAAATACAGCAACAACCAATTGCAGGTAGAGGATAATATTCAGAGCTTTTAAATGCATGGATGGCGAAATACTCAAGAAATTGTTCACGACTTTTGTTAGACCAAAGTTGGAATATGCAGCGGTTGTATGGTGCCCATATCTTAAGAAGCACATAAACAAACTGGAAAAGGTGCAAAGACATGCTACTAAGTGGCTCCCAGAACTGAAGGACAAGAACTATGAGGAGAGGTTAGAGGCATTAAATATACCAAATATACTACACAAATATATATACTACACATGCACAATAAACTACCCTACACAGGCTGAGTATGGTGTGTACAATAAATTATTAGCTAAAAGATAAGACTGAGTTTGTATAAATGGGGGTTAAGTCAGAGTGGGAAAATGTAAGTGGAGTGCCTAAAAACCCTGTCCTGGGACCTCTGTAATTCATAATATATACAAATAATTTAGACTCAGGTTTGATCAGCAATATTTGAAAATTTCCAGATGATACAAAAGGGATTTTTTTCTGGATTCAGGATTATTTTTTATGGCTGAAAACAGGTTTTCAGCAATAAAAGAAATACAGTATTGCTGGAACAACAGTCGACATCTTCAAGAGAAAACCTGAACATCTTCAAGAAGTGAAGATGACCTTGAGAAGAAGTATAGGTTGGGAGAAGTATAGGTTAGGAATTGTCTCCAAAGAATTCTCAAAGAATTACTCGTTATTGCTATCCAAGATAATTAGACGAGCCAAAACTAAATACTACGAAGATAAATTTACCCAAATAAAGAGTACCTTACCTAAAAATATGTATGTACCTTACGTAAATAAACATTTGATTTTGAAGTGCCGGACAAACAAGGCTGTGGTGGATATGTGGGCCTGAGGGGCCTGTCCAAGCAACAGCCTGTTGGACCAAGCTCTCACATGTCAAGCCTGGCCTTGGAAGGGCTTGGTGAGTAGAACAACTACCAGAACCCTATAATGCATGTATCAAGGTGTCCAGGCAGTGAGCACCACATAATGCAGTGCAGTCCTGTAAGAAGAAGCACAGTAAGTATGGGCATGGAAGGGGTGCAGCAGTGGCTTGTGAAGGGCTGGAGAGTAAATGGACATGCCCAGGGGTAAAAAGCATTAGGGTAACAGAACATAGCCCATAAAAATAGTAATGACTGTGAATGAATAATTATATGAATGCAATAATACTTCATATCTCAATGGGAATACTAAGCAGGATGCAAGACAAGGTACTGATGGTGATAGTGGTTGGTACAAGTCCTCACATCCCCACAGACACCAGTAACAGCCCTCACCCGGTCCATAGAATTACCCCAATCACCCCAAATCAGGCCAAAACTACCCAAATCGTCCTAGCATTACGTAAGTAATGAAGAAATATGGCATATTTACTTACTGTAATGTTGGTGCTACACATAGAACATGATCAAACCTATTTTTACTCTGAAATAATCTAATTTCATAACGAAATTAGACGTAAATATGTGAGAGGTGACGCCATAGGAAGTCGACGGTCCAAGCGACAATTGTGTGGAGCGACTTATCCAAGAAATATGGTCGCCAGGAGAGTGTTTGCTGCCATATCAGCCTCCTGTACACAGTGATCCAGTCCTTTTCGTTCATTGAACACCGAACCCTACACGCCCTCTGATATATTGCTTAATTAACAAATATTCACAAATAAAGATTATATTTGTATATGTTATCAGAAAGGCAGATATAAAATAGTTTTTGTGAATCCATCACAGAGATTATACCTTATTAGAGAGGAAAAATATTCATACTTTAAACAAGGCTTCATGGCCGACGCTCTCCTTACCGATATGGGAACTATGACCTTCCGAAGATCAATGTTAATTTAATCTAGATATTGTAATAAACGAAGTTTTCTATGTCATCATAAAGACATAAATATAAGCTGCATGTTAATACTTTGGCATAAATATAACTGAATTGAAAGTTAAGATATATGCCTTTTTATAGTTACTTGATGGCTCGCTCAGGGAGTGTGAAGGCCTCCACACAAGCCAATCAATTTTATAATTACTTTGCATATATGCAAAGTAACGCCATAGGTCTTTATGTCAGAATAAAGCCATGTAGACGATAATGTAACTACATTTCAAGGAAAACATATCTTAATATAATTATTAAATGAATGCAAAGTTATGGTTAAATAAATAGCCAATACCACACAATCGCCGGTGTCCGGACACATGAATAGTCGCATTAGGTGAAAGGAAATGTACCCAACCATTTCCATTTACCCAACCAGTTTGTGCACCCTATACTCATCCTCTGTGCGGTAATTTATTGTGCATCCCATACTCATCTTGTTACCAGTAGTTTGTGCAACCCATACTCATCCTGTGACCCGTAATTTATTGTGCATCCCATACTCATCCTGTTACCGGTAGTTTGTGCAGCCCATACCCATCCTGTGACCTGTAATTTATTGTGCAACCCATACTTATCCTGTGACCTGTAGTTTATTGTGCAGCTAATACTCATTCTGTGAGTCATAGGACATTGCGCAACCCTTTCTCATCGTGTGAATCTTTGTTTCCTTTGCTCTCCATATTCATCCTCTGCGCGAGTTTCTTGTGCAACCCATACCCATGATGTGAGTGGTAGTTTATTGTGTACCCTATATTCATCCTGTGAGTATAGGGTACACAATTCTTGTTTGGATTCTTGTAATGTTATTTGTCTATTTGTAGTCACAGTATTTGTGCGCCCCTTGAGGGACTTGAATTAGAGGGGGGTTGAAATAGCCTAAGCTACTCTATCCCTTTGAGATGTATTTATTGCTTATCTCAATAAACATACTTGAACTTGAACTTGGGTACACAATGAGTTCATTTGTACTCCATACTCATCATCAAGAAGTGTATTTTACCAGCATTGTAATATAAATTAAGAATAAAAGCTTAACTGGATTACGGACCCATAATCAAAATAAGAGTCATCACTAATTATCATGACAAATTGTCTAGGCTACACTTCCTCCTTCGACAAGCTGCCGCCGGATGTGGGTATAGTTTATTGTACACCCCCGCACCCCCAGTCCTGGAAGGGCGGGCATTGGGATGTGGACATGTGTACCATAATACCCCCCCCCCCCACACACACACTCGATCCTCTCCTGTTAATAATAATACTAATAATAATAAAAATTAAAAATAATAACGTTAATAAATATTATAATTAAAACACTTACTGTAATACCCTAGTGCTTGAATGAAGGTGAAGGAAAGACCCAATAAATGTGTAAGTGTATTAAAAACCAAATTTTCGTTGGGTGAGCTGGCAGGTGAGCACCACCTGCCAGCTCACCCAGTAATGAACATCACCTGCACACTGCACCGAACCACTTGCCAGCAGGTGCAGAAGTACGATGGAGAGAGCAAAGTATACAATATTTCAAGTATAATATTAAAGATATATTTAGGATTTAATGTTTTCCTATAAAGTTTCAATAATACCTTTATTTGATTTTTTGTATTATTTTCTACCACAGACGTGGCCACACATTAACAATGCTAACCAGCATATATACATTTTCTTCAGTCCGCCATGGACTCTAACCCTTTCCACTACCGCCCACAAGATGGGTATAGGGTGCATAATATAAGAACTAAACTAACTAACTCCATTGATAGGGTTAGAGATTTGTTAAACATATAGTTCAGGGATTTATTGAACAATCAACCACATAAGGTGATTGTAGTGTTTTTAAAATGCTAGGCTAAGCTACATACGTAAATACATAAATACACAGATTTACGTATGCCCTACATAAAGTGTTCGATGTGTCTTTTACATAGTGTCATTAACGTGCATTTACAAAGGTGAAATTGAATTCTGACCAGCTTCCACATATACTTTATACACATACATATACACACACAGACGTATGCGTACATATACATATATATACATACATATATACACACATACATACACATATATTTGTCTCTTTTACTCTGACAAGGTGAGATAACTGATAGAGAAACTAGTGTGCAATTAAGCACTTAATCACTGAAGGTGATTAAGGTGCTTTCACAAGCTCAGGTTATAGAGTTACATCACATACATTCATTGTATAATTGATACGTTACATGGTCAATCTAGGGTACAAGTTCAATATATCATCAAGTGTTCCAGTACTCAAATAGTAATTACACAGTTCAGCATACCTTAGCCCAGGAGGGCGAAAGTCAGTCAGTATGGGACATTCTACAATATAATGTTCAAGGGAGTGCATATTTTCTCTTTCACAAAGTTGACACATTGTGTACTCGACATTTGCGTTTTGAGAAAGCTGCCAGATACGTCTATATCCCAAGCGTATTATGGCCACTATAACATCACATTGCTGGGTTCTTGTTCCATTAATCCTGTATGTGAATGTCTCCGCACGATATCTATCATAATATTTAATGCTACAATTTTCAGGTCTTTGTGAATTTGTTAGGTCGGTGAGATTTTCATTAGATGTTTGCTTAAGTATTCTCTTTGTCACTGCTAATGAAACACGCATATAAATTTCTACCACTGGTTTTCTACAGGCTGTCTTTGCAAGCATATCAACAGTGTCATGCCTTGAGATGCCAACATGTAATGGTATCCATAGGAATTTAATTTCAAATCTCTTTTCTTTGGCAGCTAAAATATTCATTCGAATATCACTGACTATTTTCTGGGTGTCACTACTATGTGCGTTCAATACCAGGAGTGCACTCTGCGAATCACAGTATATAAGTCGACTGCCTTTGTGTTTTAAAAATTCAGTGGCAAGGTATATGCCTGCAAGTTCGGTTTGAGTTGTACTTGCCCAATCATTGACGCGCTTCATTCATGTATGTACGAGAGAAGATTGTTCAAATATATTACATGCACATCCGGTACATCGTCCACCTTCTTCTACAGAACCGTCGGTATAGCACTGATACACATCGTTACCCATACCCTGAGTACTCTCAGTGATGCTTTTCAGTGTTAACTGTTTTAATAATGTAGAGTGTACATTATCTTTCTTGGGTGCATTTACAAAATCAACTGCTAGATCCAAGTTATCCCATGGAGTAATTGGTTGATTAATCGTTAATTGAGTTGGGTACATATTTAATATTTTGATGGAGTTGGCTACCTTGTAGAACCAAAATGCATAATCAGATTTCGCTCTTCTACGGACCTCAGGTGAGTGTAGCATATTAGAAAGTTTAGCTTGAAACTTCTTGTATTGCCGAGATCTACTCAATGCCTTCACGCCGAAAACTGTGCTAATAGACAAAATTATGTTAGAGATATGGATCTATAATTATCTGAGTGTGCTTTGGGGATGGGAACAATGACACTGTCCAATCATCAGGTAATACTCCTTCACTTAAACTCATTCTGTACAACACTAAAAGTGGATTACCTGGTACTTGTGAGACTAATCTCAGTAAACTGTAAGTAATACCGTCCTCTTCAGGAGCAGTAGACTTATTTTATTGTGCTACACAGCCTTCCCGGCTTGGTGCCTTCTTTGGTAATTACTTATCAAAGGCAGCTCCATACGAGGAGCTGCCTCGTATGGGCCAATAAGTCTTTTGCAGTTACCTTCATTCTTATGTTCTTACTTACATTTATTGAACTTTATCATCATCATCATTTACAGAAATAAATTAACATAAAAAGTAGTCATTTTAATACACAAAACAGAAGTAGATATTATGTAAATTATGATGCAGGATAGGATCACTATTAAGAACTTAATTATAAACCACAATATGTTTTATATCGTCAGAAATTCGGAAACATACCATATATTTTCAAATATTTACAATTAAAGTATTTATTTAGGAAATAAGTATTCTAGTTACCCTAGTTAGCTCTGAGAACACACATTCTTGCAGCAAGAATTTCTTCCCACTAATCTGAGAGATGCTAATGAGACCAGTCTCGACCCACTGGACAGGTCATGAACAACAATCAACTACAGCACCATCTATGTCAGAGATATTCAAAATATTCTTGATATCATTCAAATTGTCAATACGAGAACAGAATACATAAGTTGAGTGATGTCAAAGGAATCATATTGACTGACCGAGCCCCATTGTAAATATCCGTGGCTTCCTGACCATAAAGGTACCGACGCGGTCGAGGGTAAGAGACCGGATGTACCCATATACCTATGAGGCCATCAAAAATAGTGAGTCACGCCAAACAAAAAGAAGTACTGGTAAACAGGTCAGACACAACCAGTACTATGATGATGCTAAACTGAAAGAGCTTAAATCAATTGCTAGACAGACAGGTAAAGCATATAAGAGCCTTAGAACTCCTCAAATGTTAAAACTGTTTCAGGCCGCGCTTGCAGCGGCAAGGGAGAGAATGACTGAACTGAGACAAAATGAATGGGAGGGTTTTGTTAGTGGACTTAACCTGCATACTCCCCTGGGCAAAGCCTGGAAAGGCATAAACAAAATTATTGGTAAAAATAGTAGGCAAGTTTCACACCCAAACCCGCTACAGAAAGCCAATCAGTTAATTGCAAAATGGGCTCAGGTTTCCAGCCTTGGAATGCTACCAGCTAGCACTGGGGAGAAATTGCAGGCGAGGTCCACAGACAGAAATTCTCTCATAAATTTCATGTTGAGCAAGCAACATGATGAATGTGATGCTCCATATACAGATTATGAATTGGATGCAGCCCTCTCCAGGGGCAGTAGCACTGCTCCTGGTGTGGACGGAATCACCTATGATATTCTAAGACTCCTACATCGTGTACCCGGTAACCCATTATTAGAATTGTTTAATGCCAGCTATGTCTCTGGGCAGTTGCCTGTATCATGGACCACCAGTCTTACGGTACCTGTACCAAAGCCTGGCCAACCGGATGCTTTCCGTCCCATCTCACTGACCAGTTGCATGTGCAAAACCTTTGAGAGAATAGTAGACAATCAACTAAGCACCATTCTCTCTTTGAGAGAATGGTGCTTAATAGATTATTGTATAGAGTTAAAGAGCACATGTCACCTGATATCAATGGTTTCACACATGGTAAAAGTGTACACAACTGTATCACAACCTTTCTTACTGTTCATGGAGATAAAAGGCACAAGTACACAACATTTCTTGATTTAAAAAATGCCTTTGACATTGCTAATAGGGAAGTGATTATGTATGAATTAGCGAGAATGGATATAGGGGGACATTTATTACAGTGGATACGAGGCTATCTTACCAACCGGAAGTCCTCTGCGCTGTTCCAAGGCTACAAGAGTGAAACTAAAGTAATGCAACTAGGCACCCCACAAGGAGGAGTACTTAGTCCTATCTTGTTTAATGTTCTAATTAATGCTTTACTAAAATCAATCCCAACTAGTCCGGCAAACATCACTATCAGATATGCAGATGACATCCTTGTACATACTAAAACCCACCGCAAAATGCAAACAGTCTTAAATTGTATACATACAGCTTGTGAGAGCCTTGGTCTTGTAATCAACGCTACTAAAACTAAGGTATTTAACAGACAAATTGGCAACCGCAAAAGTGGACCACGAAAACTTAAGATAGACAACATACCAATAGACTATGTCTCTTCTTTCAAATACCTTGGTGTCTCTGTCCCTTGTACCTCAACTGCAGTCAATAAGTTACATCAACAATGTAGAGACAGACTCAAGGCTCTCAGAACTGTAGTGGGGTACAGCCCGAAATATGGTGTTAATATTAGAATAGCAAGAATGATGTATTTAGCGTATATAAGGTCTCTGATAGACTATCATGCATCAGCTTTGGTCCTGCAGAATGGCAAAAGTATTGATAGACTGGAAAAAATGCAAAATGAAGCACTCAGAATTATACTTGGCTGTCCTATAACTACCAAAGTTCTCAACATGTGGAAAGAATTAAATATACTTAGCATTAGAGATAGAATATTTGAAAGGTTGAAAGAAAGAATATTTAGGGTTGGTTAGGTTCGGTCATATATCTACGTTAATTTTAACTCCAATAAAAAAAATTGACCTCATACATAATGAAATAGGTAGCTTTATCATTTCATAAGAAAGAAATTAGAGAAAATATATTAATTCGTAAAACTTGGCTTATCAGGCAAATCGGGCCTTGCATAGTTGGCTGAGAAGTACGTTCTGGCTACTAGGTACGACATATATATATAACTGAAAACTCACACCCCAGTGTATATATATATATATATATATATATATATATATATATATATATATATATATATATATATATATATATATATATATACACACACACATATATTTATAATATACACACACACACTCATCCTAATTTATTGTGCAACCCATACCCATCCTGTTACCAATAGTTTGTGCAACCCATGCTCATCCTGTTACCTTTAGTTTATTGTGAAACCCATAG
>NC_091155.1:51803154-51868154 GCF_040958095.1 Procambarus clarkii
AGTTTGGGTTGGGGTCTGAATAGAGGAAGGTAGCATCGTCAGCACTTATGTTTACACTTATTGGAAGTATCTAAGTATCAACTAAAGTATCTTCACACTTGACTTAAACTTTAGTAGCTATTTTGTGGACCATTCCTCAAGTTTCGGAGGTCAACGAAGATGGAATTCACATGAAATGGCTTATGTTACCATCACTAATAATGTTGTGTTTTCTATCTAGCTTCAGACACGGTCATGTTACAATTGTGTCTTAGAGAGTTGCGCGCAATTAAGCATGATAGAAATCACTTAAAATTAATGCAGGATGGTAGAAAATCACTTACAATTAATGCATCAAGTTTGGAGACTTGAATTGAAATTGAAATTGAAATAAGTTTATTGAGGTAAAATACACACAAATGGATGAGGTAGCTCAAGCTATTCTCACCCCGTTCAGTACATCGTGTTAATACATACATAGACACACACACTTGTACACATTTTAGTGTAACAAGCAAGGCAAATAGTTCTGTCTGATGGGTAGAGGCAACTGCACTTGCAGCTGCACCCGTGTGGCGGTGTAGGAAACCATCAATGTATATGATTTGAGAGAGAGAGAGAGAATGATCTGTGGACAGAGCATCAATATGGCGTAAGGTATTGGGCTTTGCCTCAAGATGAAGCATAATAAAGAACCCGAATATCAGGAGAAAAAATTACATTAAAAACTGTCCACATGATACATATAAATAATCACGTTTTAAACATTTTAATTGTATTATTTGCATATATATATAATTAGGAAGTAATGTTTATCTGGGTAAGTTGTCAGCTTATATGAACTAATAGCTAGTGCGGCTTGTATACTGGGTACATCCGGTCTCTTACCCTCTGCGGCGGTAACTTTATGGTCAGGAAGCCACAAATATTTACAGTTCAAGTTCAAGTATGTTTATTGAGACAAGAAAAAAATACATCTCAAAGGGATAGAGTAACTTAGGTTATTTCTACCCCCTCTACTTCAAGTCCCTCAAGGGGCGCACAAATTCAGCAAGTACAAATAGACAATTAACATTACAAGAATCCCATTTAACATTGCAGGTTAATATAGTAAGTACAGCATATAATTGTTACACTCTTGGGGCAAAATTCTTGTAGCTCCTAAGTATACTGTCTATCATACCATTATCACACATACAAACAATTTGATGTGGTACATTACTTATTTCCTTATTTCTATAGTTATCAATAAGTTGACACTCTAATACATAATGTTCTAAGGTGTGGGCGTGCGGCATACTACATAATTTACACTCCTTATCTTTTTCACTGACATCAACTCCGTATTGCCAGATATATTTGTATCCTAATCTTAATCTCATGTAAATTGAATCCTTCCAAGTTAACTTTCCTTTATCATAGGTGAAGGACGAGTTTGTATTTATTACTGAATAATTCTTAAGTGTGTTACTACTATCCACTATTGCCATTCTTTTTATCATTTCTTCATCTTCATTTCCTCTTATTAATGTTATATATACATGTACACATAATCATACATACATGTACATATATATACATATGCGGTAAATCCACAGAAATGAAATATGGAATTTTCCGCATACAAATGATTATTGTTTCGTGATCGTCAATTGCATATATACATATACATACATATACATTCACATACATATTCAATCACCCACACAAATACACACATCAATAATCTTTGTATCACAAATGATTCAACAAGAGGCTCACAAGTCACTATACTAGGCACTTTACATCTATGGTGAGTCGTCCAATTACTAGTCTTGCTCTACACCCACCCAACTGGGCGGCAGCTTAACAGTCATGTGCTCCACACCCACCCAACTGGGCGGCAGCTTAACAGTCATGTGCTCCACACCCACCCAACTGGGCGGCAGCTTTACAGTCATGTGCTCCACACCCACCCAACTGGGCGGCAGCTTAACAGTCATGTGGTCCACACCCACCCAACTGGGCGGCAGCTTTACAGTCATGTGGTCCACACCCACCCAACTGGGCGGCAGCTTAACAGTCATGTGCTCCACACCCACCCAACTGGACGGCAGCTTTATAGTCATGTGCTCCACACCCACCCAACTGGGCGGCAGCTTAACAGTCATGTGCTCCACACCCACCCAACTGGGCGGCAGCTTCACAGTCATGTGCTCCACACCCACCCAACTGGGCGGCAGCTTAACAGTCATGTGTTCCACACCCACTCAACTGGGCGGCAGCTTAAGTCATGTGCTCCACACCCACCCAACTGGGCGGCAGCTTTACAGTCATGTGCTCCACACCCACCCAACTGGGCGGCAGCTTAACAGTCATGTGCTCCACACCCACCCAACTGGGCGGCAGCTTAAGTCATGTGCTCAACACCCACCCAACTGGGCGGCAGCTTAACAGTCATGTGCTCCACACCCACCCAACTTGGCGGCAGCTTAACAGTCATGTGCTCCACACCCACCCAAATGGGCGGCAGCTTTACAGTCATGTGCTCCACACCCACCCAACTGGGCGGCAGCTTAACAGTCATGTGCTCCACACCCATCCAACTGGGCGGCAGTTTAACAGTCATGTGCTCCACACCCAACCAACTGGGCGACGGCTTTACAATCATTTGCATGAATTACTTACAGTAAGCAAATTTTAGATACTTCGCTAAGATTTCGGGCAGCACATCATTATAAATGAAGTACTTACACTTTTCTTGGACACCAATGATGGTGTTATCTCTGAATTCCGCGATTTTTTTTAAATTCCAGTACTGTATATAATGACGCAAAGTATGCGAATAGTTCTGCAATAGTGATCCTATCCTGCGTCATAATTTACATACATATCTACTTCTGTTTTGTGTATTAAAATTACTACATTTTTATGTTAATTTATTTCTGTAAATGATGATGATGATAAATTTCAATAAATGTAAGTAAGAACATAAGAACGGAAACTGGTCGCGTAAATGGAAATGGTTGGGTACATTTCCTTTCACCTACCTAATGCGAATATTCATGTGTCCGGACACTGGCGATGGTGTGGTATTGCCTATTTATTTGACCATATCTTTGCTTTCATTTAAGATATGTTTTCCTTGAAATGTATTTACATTATCGTCTACATCTGTCTTTATTCTGAAATAAAAACCTTTGACGTTACTTTGCATATATGTATATTAATTATAAAATTGATTGGCTTGTGTGCAGGCCTTCACACTCCCTGAGCGAGCCATCAAGTAACTATAAAAAGGCATATATCTTCACTTTCACTTCAGTTATATTTATACCAAAGTATTAACATGCAGCTTATATGTCTTTCTGATGACATAAAAAACTTCGTTTTTTACAATATATAGATTCAATTAACATTGATTTTCAAAAGGTCATAGTTCCCATCGAAAGGGAGAGCGTCGGCCAAGAAGCCTTGTTTAAAATATGAATATTTTTCCTCTCTAATAAGGTATAATCTCTGTGATGCATTAACACAAACTATTTTATATCTGCCTTTCTGATAACATATATAAATATAATCTTTATTTGTGAATATTTGTTAATTAAGCAATATATCAGAGAGCGTGTAGGGTTCGGTGTTCTATGAACGAAAAGGACTGGAGTAGTTTAAATAGCGAACGCATACCAACGAATAACGCTAGTATCTATATAACAAATTTATTGTCATGTGGAATTGATTTAACTTCCAAACACTTTTTTTTAATAAATATTAAATATTTTGTGGCTGTTTATGAAAAATATTATTATAAATACACATTCTAATTGTTAATATTACCAATTAAATTTGCGACAATTTGAGCCATGAAATACGACGACTGGATCACTGTGTACAGGAGGCTGTTATGGCAGCAAACACTCTCCAAGCGACCATATATCTTGGATAAGTCGCTCCACACAATTGTCGCTTGGACCGTCGACTTCCTATGGCGTCACCTCTCACATATTTACGTCTCATTTCGTTATGAAATTAGATTATTTCAGAGTAAAAATAGGTTTGATCATATTCTACGTGTAGCACCAACATTATAGTAAGTAAATATACCATATTTCTTCATTACTTACGTAATGCTAATATGATTTGGGTTGTTTTGGCCTGATTTGGGCGATTGGGGTAATTCTATGGACCCCCCTCACCTCCCAACACAGTACCCTTGTAGCGAGTTAATCTTATACTCGCTTCATTATCTTATAGCATAACTAATTAACACTAATTACAGAAGCTACACAGGTGATACTTTGGTGTGAGTTGAGCGCACTGAGCGTCGGTATCGCTACACCCTTGTTCCTTAACAACCCTTTGGACCTTTATTACAGAAAAATAGAATCAATTAATATAATAAAATATAAAATATAAGTGTTTACTTACGATAATACTATCGGTGGAACACAAAATCTTCTTCTTCTTGATAGTAGGTGCAGTTTGCATGAAGGGTTAGTCCTCGCCATGACTGAACTCACGACAAAATGGCCGCTGTGTTGATATGGCGTCAGATGACGCTGTGACGTCACAGGTGAGGGACGCTTTGTGCATTACTCCCTCGTACTTAAAAAGTACTACAGGTACTTTTTGGTTTTATTTTTGAATATGGCAGAAGTTGGACAGCTTTTCAAATCATTATAAGGGAGTGAGTTCCATAGACTAGGTCCCTTTATTTACATAGAGTGTTTACATAGATTAAGTTTGACTCTGGGGATATCAAAGAGATATTTATGTCTGGTGGGGACGTGGCCATGTGTTCTATTACATCTGTCCAGGAAGAGTTTCAGAACAGGGTTTGCAGTTAGAAAAAGGGCTATATAAACGTAATTTACACAGGAGAATGTATGGAGTGAATTTGTTTAGCATGTTTAAGGATTTGAACAAGGGAGCTGTGTGTTGTCTGAAGGTAGAGTTAGTTATTGTCCTGATAGCAGATTTTTACTGGATGATGATGGGCTTGAGGTAGTTTGCAGAGGTTGAACCCCAAGCACAAACACCATAAGAATGATAGGGATAGATAAGTGCATAATAGAGTGAGAGGAGAGCAGAGTAGGGTACATAATATCTGATCTTAAACAGTATACCAACTGTTTTAGAAACCTTTTTAGTTATGTGTTGTATATGGGTGCGGAAGTTGAGTCTCTTGTCTAAGTATAGGCTAAGAAACTTTCCATCATTTTTATTGCTAATGTTTACATTATCTATCTGAAACTGAATTGCATTTGTTGATTTGTTTCCAAATAAGATATAGTAGGTCTTTTCTATGTTTTGTGTGAGGTTTGTTGGTTGACATCCACAAGTAGACTTTTTTTAATTAATTGTTTACAACATTATTTAACAGGAGTGGGTTGGGGTCAGAGTAGATGAGTAGTATCATCAGCCAACAATATAGGTTTAAGTATGTTAGAGACATTAGGGAGATCATTGATGTATATAAGAAACAGGAAGGTCCTAGGATGCTGCTCTGTGGCACCTTTACGGTAAGTGGTAGAGTGGGAGAGGTTATATCATTGATGGCTTCATATTGGTGTCTGTTACTAAGATAGGATCGGATATGGTGATTGCGGGGATGAGCATACAGGAATTCATGCTGTTGAGGAAATAGTCTACTTGAGGGTTATTTTGTAGCCCTAGGTCAATATTGAAATCACCTCTGAGAACTATGTGATTTTTGTTGAGATTATTGTTTATGATAAGGTTCCTCAAGTTGTTATTGTATTTGTGTCTAGCTTCAGACACAAGAATGTTACAGTTATGTCTTAAAGAGTTGAGAGCAATTAAGGATGATAAAGAGTCACTTACAATTAATGTATCAAGTTTGGATACTTGTACACATTTCAGTGCAAGGAGCAAGGCAAATAGTTCAGTCTGAAGGGTAGAGGCCCAGTTGTTTATACGGACTCCCCACTCAAAATATAAGTCATATCCTATTGCCAGGACAACTGCACTTCCAGCTGCACCCGTTGGGCGCTCTAGGAAACCTTCAGTGTATATGATTTGAGAGAGAGAATGCTCTGTGGACAGAGCATCAATATGGCTTAAGACGTTGAGCTTTGCCTCAAAACAAAGCTGGGACTGATCTCTAATTTGCTCCTTTGATGGAAAGGGAGGGATTAAAATTGAAAAGGGTGTAATTTCCTACAGTGCAGGAAAGTGCTATTGTTGTCTCTCTTGGTACAAATTATAAATCTGATACTTTCTGAGTTCAGTTCCAATTTTATTTATCTATTTGAAACAATGTTTACATTCAATAAAGAAATTCTGGAGGGCTTCTGTGCAACGGTTAGGATGAGCTAGCCTAAGCATTTTTATACCAATTTGACAGTTATTTTCAGTAAACACGATAAACAACGCTCGGAATATTAAGTTCCTTTCTCATATTAAGTATCTTTGTGGTACGAGGGCACCCAAGGATTATCCTCAAGGCTTCGTTCTGCAATTTTTCAAGCCCTCCAAGCTTTCTTTCAGGATGCCTTAAAGTTAGTTTAGTTCATTTATTATGCACCCCATACCCATCTTGTGGGCGGTAGTGGAAAGGGTTGCAGAGGCACATAATGGGCTCAGAGACTGAACCCCACAATTCATTTAGCTAAGCAAGTTACAATCTTGATGAGCTAGTTACAAAATTCAGTATAAGTCGTCACATCAACAATGGGTTCGAGATCGATCACAAGTACAGTTTCTAAATTAAGCAACTGACATATGTGGAGAGCTAGTGTCACAGTTGATATGTTTGTCCTGCACACCGCCCCCCATCCATTGGGCAGCAGTGGATAGGTTACAATCACTTAGTTACTACTTACAGTTAGCAAACTGGGGAAATTTGGCTAAAATTTCTGGTACCAGATCATTTTGAATGAAATATTGACACATCGTTGGTACATTGGTTATAGAATTGTCTCTGAATTCACTATCACATAGTGACGGAGGGGTGTGCAAATAATTTTGTTGACAGTTAACATTTGGTCAGGTCTACATCGGCAGATAATGAGAATTCCCAGAAATACTTGTAACCGAGTCTAAGCCGAGCAGTAGTAACATCTAGAAGTCTGCTGATTTTATTGGATGAACCATAGATGTGTGGCTCCTTTTGCATAATAGTATTGAACGAAAGTTAATCTCCCCAAACACTTTCGCGTTTTGGGCAAGTTACCCCTCCACTCTCTCCATTTTTTTTTTTGGACATTCCCTGGTAGTGTGCGGAAATACTGAAAAGTGTATACTCTTTTCACCTTTGTCACCTTAATTCTCGTCCTATGTCTTTCATTTTGGTATCAATGCGTTCGCAATAGAATTCCCAACAGAACTATGTGCATATAATGTCAAAGAGAGCAGCGCGCTCCACCCGCCGACAAGATGAATGTAGGCCAAGGGTACTAGAAAAAGAAAGCTGAGCCACCCTCAGGCAACTCTCATTACATTAGAGAGCGTGATAATACTGAAAAGTGTATACCCTTTTCAACTTTGTTACCTCAATTCTCATCCTAGGTTTTTCAATTTGGCATCAATGTGTTCGCAATAGAATTCTCTACAGGACTAAAGGCATATAAACTCCAAAAGCCCGGCTTACCATCCGCAACAAACAGAGTAAGCGAGAGTGTGTTACCAGGGAGCGCACAAGAGCGATAAAATGTATACACTCTTTTCATTTTGGTCACCCCAATTGTCATCCTAGGTCTTTCATTTTGGTATCAATGTGTTAGCAATAGAATTATCTACAGGTTTAAATGCATATAAACTCCAAAAGCAAGGTGTACCATCCGCACAAAACAGAGAAAGTGAGAGAAAGTAACCCGGGAGCACTCTAGTGCAATGTAATGTCAACACTCTTTTCACTTTGGTTACCTCAATTCTCGTCATATGTCTTTCATTTTGGTATCAATGTGTTCGCAATTGTATCTGCTGGCATTTACCCTTTGCTTGGATCTGAAGGGTTTTAGGCTCACCACGATGCAATCTGATAGTACCACACGTGTATATACCTATCTTCAAGCAGCAATTCACTCATTCAAACCGACTTATAATAGTTATCCATATATAAATGGTAATCTTTGTTCTACCTGTTAACCTGTCATATAAAGAAAGATTGTCAAAGCTTATATTACATTCTCTAGAAAAGCAAAGAATTAGGAGTGACATATGGTAGAGGTGCACAATGGGATGAATGGACATAACAAAGGGGACATTAATGGGGTATTAAAAGTAGCAACACAAGACAGAACTCGAAACAAAGTGTAAAAATTGGAAAAATTTAGATTTAGGAAAGAACTGCATGAGTAAATACACTGGGTTTGTACCTTAAGGTTCATGTATGCAATATTACAGAGTTCCAGTTAACTCCCATGCATGCAATCAATTTATGTTATGTTTATGTTTTTTATGTTAAAATGTTTTTGTTGATTTGTTTGTATATTTTCATAAGTAAAGCATGCTTACCGTCTTATTCCAAGTTTTATGATAACTTTACAAGGTTTAAAACATAAAGTTCAATATATATTCTGGTTTTCATACAGGAATTATACGTTAATATAACATCATAATAACGTAATGATGTCGTGTAAATAATGTTATACTGACGTCATATAAATGTTATATTTATGTTATAAGAACGTAAATTGGATAGCTTTACAAAAAGTAAACAAAAAAAACTAAATGTTGACTGAAAATTATTTATTCTTAAATATAAAGCATGAAAACATTATAATACCATAGCATTTACTATTATTTTTAAATTTTTACATAAATCTTAAAAAACTGTGTCTCAAGAATATATGTTTTTAGTTATATCCTTTGGTTTTAAGAACGTCAGATATACGTATTTATGTCAAAAGTTACAGTATTACCTTTGTGGCACCATTTAAAAACGTCCACAAACATTCTGTGTTTGCTGGGGACCAACAGTCAAATATTAATCCATCAGCCACGAATCAGAGCGTCTCACAACATCAACTTTAGTGAAGGGTCCTGTTGAAATTTTTTTTTCCGATTTTACATAGGTTTACCGTGACAGACATTAACAATAGTAGCCTTGAAGAGGAAAGGAAATCGGCAGATTGTCGAAGGTTTGCCTTGATATTTTCCAGCTATACAGTACTTTAAAAGAAAAGTTAACAGATGTTTGACTTTTATCCTTCTGTTTCACCAATATTTACCAACCATCGGGATGAATACTTATATGACACAAACTAGACATATTAGTATGAAAAAGAACTAACAATTCTCCAAATAGTAGGACGTGATTCAGTTTTCATGGATATATTCATTTTCGGGTGTTCGACTTCAGTTTGGAAATATGAAAAGGCACAGTTTGGTGCATTCAGATAATAAAGCAAAATTACCGTTTTAGGTAGTCAGTCCAGAATGTGTGAATCTTTATACATAGACATCTTTTATATATAATTTATATATATATATAATAGCCATATGCTGTATTGTGACTACCAATTTTTGTCAACTACCATTCAAGCTGTCTTTGCAATCAATCTTATATTGTTTTCTGCTGTATTGTGCCTACCAATTTTTGTCAACTACCATTCAAGCTGTCATTGTAATCAATCTTAGCTACCTATGTGCTTTAATATACTGTACCTACAATTTTCTCTCATCTTCTTTTTTTCATTCCATGTAACTGTTATCATTTTTTTTGTCTATAAATTTTGCAAGTATTTACCTACTTAAAATTTTCTTAGATTAAGGACCTGCCCGAAACGCTGCGCGTACTAGTGGCTTTACAAGACTGTAATTACCATATTATGTATCCTCACATTCCCAATGTACCTTCTTGTATATGCATAGATAAATAAATAAATAAATATATACTGTATATATATATATATATATATATATATATATATATATATATATATATATATATATATATATATATATATATATATATATATGTAGCCGAAACGTTAGGTTAGGTTAGGTAGGTTAGGTAGTCGAAAAACAATTAATTCATGAAAACTTGGCTTATTAGGCAAATCGGGCCTTGCATAGTAGGCCGAGAAGTGCATTCTGGCTACTAGGTACGACATATATATATATAATGTGTGAATATTCTCGTGTATATATTTATTTATTTATTTTTTTATTTATTTATATATTAGAAGGTACATTGGGTTGAGAAAGTAAAAATGATAATATAATGATATAAACACCTTGTTACAATGTACTGTTTCATCTTACATGATATATAAGTGTCATTAGTCTCGTAAATAAAGTTCTTATTTTGCTGGAGATACTCTTATTATTTAGTTAAGAATTACTGAACTGTAATTACTGTACTGTAATTACCTACTGTGTATTTAGTGTGGTGCTTACCAGTTGAAGATGCTAGGAGTTGATACAAGAGTGTGCAGAGAGAGTTAGCAATTTAGCCTAGCAGGAATTCATACCTGTGATATTGTACAGAATTATATTACTGTACCTGAGTTTACCTGAGATCCAGAAATACTAGTGGTCTTGAAAAAGACTGAAAGCCAGCTGCTTGTAGAAGGTCCCCTCATTTGCCTTGATGATCTATACTTTAAAAGTTAGTAGAGTTTTGCCATTTACGTATTCGGCGGGTAGGTAGTTCCATATGTTAATAATCATGTGGGTAAAAAAACATCTTTTGTTCTCAGATTTCTCCTATGTTGTGGCTTTTAATGCTTCAAACTGTTTTTTCATATTAAACAGTTTAAATATTAAAATGGTATATATATGTTTTTTAGAAATCTTTCTCAAATTATATATTTTGAATTTTAAATTTCAACCTCCTTAAATACAACTAGGTGACTACATTACAACTAAGTGAGTACATTTTTTTGTGCATGTATTAGCATTTCTCTGGCATTTATTAACCTGACTCTGGCAGTTATATTAATCTGACTCTGGCATTGATATTACCCTGAATCAACACTGGCAAATATATTAGTCAGACTCTGGATATGAATTACTGTATATCTGTTTATTATTTAGTTACGACCTGGTGCTACCTCACACAGCTAATTTAGAACTTAAAACATGACATTAAACTTCAACAATATATTTACCTGAGTTTACCTGGTAAATATATTGTTTATAGTCTATTATATTAATATTATATAACTCCCACTAATACCTCTGATGTTAATGACATTATTCTTTCTCTTAAACCAAAGTCAGGTGCCCTGGCTGAGATACAAACTGTAACTTACAAAAAAAACCTCCTGATTTCATGCTACAGCCATTGCATTGCTCTACAACAAATCACTTGAACTCCACACCTTTCCTGATATTAACAAAAAAAAGTTAGCCCAGTCCCTAAAAGTTGTGATCTCACTTATGTCAACAATTACAGACCAATATCAATCTAGCCAAACTTGTCTAAATTATCTTAAAAGTTAATATACAAGCAACTTTACTCGTATGTATCTAAACACAATATGCTCTTGCCAATATGGCTTTAGATCCAAAAAACGCATCAATGATGCACGGATTAGTATGAACTTGATACATGCAGCTCTTGATAATAATGAGTACCATGTTGGGTTATTTCCTGACCTATGTAATGTTTTGACACTGTTAACCACAATAACCTCGTTCTTAAGCTACAATATTATAGAGTCAGATATCACTTCCTGCAATACCTTCAATCTTACCTTAGTGACAGGCTACAGTCACTAAGGTAAGTATCTTGTATGTTTTTGTGAACGAATTGAATTCCCCTACCCTACCCATTAACATTTGTGTTTCACATGTCAGTGTGTACTTGGCCCTCTCTTCTTTCTCGTCTCCATTAATGACCTTCCAAATGCCTCTGAACACTAGCCAATTTTATTTGCCGATGACAAAACCTTCATTTTCTCCAGTCCTCATCCTCTTATTCTGAAAGACAGTTAATACTGAAGTCAATAAAATCCGTCATTGGCTAACTGAATTGTGAAACTATTGTGATTTCGGTGTGTATTGAAGTCAGAACGAAGTGGTAGAATAGCTTGTTGACAGAGCCCGAGTGCATGGGGAAATTGTGTAAAACCCTGGTTTGTGTCTCGGAGAGGATGCAGGAACCGAACTATAACAAACTTTGTTGTCAGATAACACACAGCCCCGCTACCTTGACCTTGAGGTGCTTCCAGGGCTTAGCGTCCCCGCGGCCCGGTCGTTGACCAGGCCTCCTGGTTGCCGGACTGATCAACCAGGCTGTTGGACGCGGCTGCTCGCAGCTTGACGTATGAGTCACAGCCTGGTTGATCAGGTATCCTTTGGAGGTGCTTATCCAGTTCTCTCTTGAACACTGTGAGGGGTCGGCCAGTTATGCCCTTTATGTGTAGTGGAAGCGTGTTGAACCGTCTCGGGCCTCTGATGTTGATAGAGTTCTCTCTCAAGAGTACCTGTTGCACCTCTGCTTTTCAACGGGGGTATTCTGCACATCCTGCCATGTCTTCTGGTCTCATGTGATGTTATTTCTGTGTGCAGGTTTGGGACCAGCCCCTCTAATATTTTCCACGTGTAAATTATTATGTATCTCTCCCGCCTGCGCTCAAGGGAGTACAGATTTAGGCTCTTTAGTCGGTCCCAGTAATTTAGATGTTTTACTGAGTGGATTCTAGCAGTAAAGGATCTCTGCATGCTCTCCAGGTCAGCAATTTCTCCAGCTTTGAAAGGGGGCTGTCATTGTGCAGCAGTACTCCACTCTAGAGAGCACAAGCGTTTTGAAAAGTATCATCATCGGTATAGCATCTCTAGTGTGAAAAGTTCTTGTTATCCAACCTGTCATTTTTCTTGCAGTTGTGACGGCTACTTTATTGTGTTCTTTAAAGGTAAGGTCTTCCGACATGAGTACACCCAGATCCTTTACATTGCCTTTTCATTCTATGTTATGATTTGCCCGAGTTTTGTACGTGGTTTCCGTTTTTATATTTTCATTTTTTCCATAGCACATGAGCTGGAACTTATCTTCGTTAAACACTATATTATTTTCTGTAGCCCATAGAAAGACCTGATCCTTTAAGATCTTCTTCGCTATTTAAGTCCCTTGACATGCTAAACATACACTCACTCCACACATTCTCCTGTGCAATCTACATGTACAAAACCTTGTTCCTAAATGCTAATGTTGATCTGAAACTTTTTCACTCTTTATTTAATAGAACTAATGAGCACCATACCGGAAATAAATATCGCTTATATATCCTGCCCGAATATATATCCTGCCCGAAACGCTTTGCGTAATAGTGGCTTTAGGCCACTATTACGTACATACTTACGTGCATACATACTTACGCTAGTACATACTATTGTATGTACTAGCTCTATCTATAAAGCCAACAAACTTTGTAAAATCTCTTTATGTATGTACCTTACCTAAATAAAAAATTATTATAAACTATAAAATTATTATCCTCAGAGTAAGACTAAATCTGTGCAAACACTCCACGCAAATAAAAGGGCCCAGTCTTTGGAACTTTCTCACTGATAAATTAAAAAAGTTTCCAAACCATGCCTAGTTCAAAAGTAAAATAAAAAAAAGAACCTTATTTCATCCTCATAGTTTCCTACCTTGTTCTTCAAACTCACACTGTATCTTTTACAACCCCTACTTGCCTACTTTTTGCCTAATTTTTTATGTAAAAGGAATATTAATCAAAACACAGAGCATTAACATTAATTAGTGGTTTTACTTTATTACTTTTTCATGATACAGGCAAACACTTGCTAAGAGAGGTTTTTATAGAAACTTAATAAAAGGATATCCTGACTTCATTAATTACTTTACCCTGACTGACATTTATAATTATTTAAGCCTGGCTGGCAATGTTTTTTTTTTTTAAATCCTGTAAAATCACAAATTTTCCTGAATTTTGGGGGTTTCTCCTCCTCCCCCATATCTGGGGTTGATGAATCATCATCTAGCTGCTGTATTCCAGATATTTCCAAGTCTGTTGTCTTGTCATTATCCCTTAAATCGACATCATTAAGATCCTGATTTATAGCAGATCCAATGCCATTAGAATCTAGAAAAGATAGAATATATATTAATAATAATAATAATAATGGAAAAAATATATAATAAACTTATAATTAAAAATGAGAAAATTCCATGTTATAATTCGCTCACATCTATAACTAAAAATTTAACTGCAAGCATCAGGAAGAAGGGCTCCAATGTTGAAGCCGGCTGATCATCTATGAACCATTACTTTTTGCTCTATAAACAATGGCCAATAACAAGGCCAGTGTTTTCTGCTATGCAAAGTATCTAGTATGGCAAACACACACTTTCCCAAGGGAGGAAGGTATTAAATGTTTGATATGCAGTACCTAGAACACCTGGAGTCATAACATAATATTGGACACAGTATTGTTTTCTAACAGGAAGATGAAGTGAAACAAATCTACTTAGTTTTCATGATAGAGTCACAGATATATTACAAGAAAAAGGTTGTTGGATTTACTGTCTATCTAAACCTAAAAAAGCTTTTGACAGTCCCACACAACATGCTGTACACTACACACAAGGGGCATAACCAGCTGACCCTCCAAAGAATACCTGATCAACCAGGCTGTGATTCATTCGTCAGGCTATGAGCAGCCGCGTCAAACAGCCTGGTTGACCAGTCCAGCAACAAGAAGGCCTGGTCGACGACCATGGGAAGGCTAAGCCCCGGAAACACTTATAAAGGTAAGGGTGGTTTTAGATAGTAAGCTACTGCCTGAGAAACAAAAAGCTCCTCTCACATAGTAAGAGGAGCTTGTGCATTACTTTACAACTTCAGACTTGCTTTTAATTATAAGGATGGTGAAAGACTAAAGAAAATGTTCATGACTTTTGTGAGACCAAAACTGGAGCATGCAGCAGTTGAATGGTACCCAAATCTCAAGAAGCACATAAATAAACTTGAAAAGGTGCAACGGTATGCAGCAAAACATGGCTCCTGGAACTGAAAAACAAAGAGTTACGAGGCGACACTAGAGGCGTTAAACATGCCATCAGTAGAAGATAGAAGAAATAGAGGTAATATGATCACCACTTACAAATTACAAACATAAATTGTTCAAATTGATATGCTATATATGCAAATGCAAATATGCTGTGCTTACTTTATTAACCTGCAATTTTAAATGGGATACATGTACTGTATTGTGATTTGTGTATTTGTACTCAATGAATTTGTGCGCCCCTTGAGGGACTTGAAGTGGAGGGGTGTAGAAATAGCCTAAGCTACTCTATCACTTTGAGATGTATTTTTTTTCTTGTCTCAATAAACTTACTTGAACTTGAAAAAATTACCACGTAACAAAAGTAGGACCCCTTGAGTATTTAAAGAGTTGGTTAGACATATATATGAATGAGATTGGGTGGATATAAATAGGAGCTGCCTCATATTGGTTAATAAGCCTTCTGGAGCTACCTTAATCATGTTCAGTTTTCTGCCTTATTCAAAAGTAAAACCCAAAAATACCTAATTTCATCCTCATTTACCTACCTACCTAGTGCTTCAAACTCCCACTGTATGTGTGTGTGCGTGTATATATATATATATATATATATATATATATATATATATATATATATATATATATATATATATATATATATATATATATATTTATTTTACTGACCTCTAGTCAATGGTGTCACAGAATCATTATGTTCAACTGTGAGTTGGTTTACTTCCGCAGCCTCCAATTTCCTCTTCCGATCTGAAAATAAAAATTTCTATTATAATTTAATTATTAAATTATCAGCAAAAATATTTTGGCAATATACCTTTCATGGGAGGTATGCTTATCATGTATTGGGATGTGAATCTGGCAACAGGCAAGGTAACAAGGAATTGTTTTTATATTCAATATTTAACATTTAAACTTATTTTTAGCATAGAACAGTAATATAGTATATAATATAAGTTTATCAGTTCAGATAATAGTGACCCCAAATGTATAACAATGTGGTTAAGAACCTTGTATGCATGATATTTTGTCCAACTAGTCAGAAAAGTTAAACATGAAATGTGAAAGGAAAGGAAAGCAAAACTATGAACTTCATATTTCAAAAATAAGAAAAGCAAAGACAAATCCTAGAGGGTTATTTTATTTATTGCATTAAGGTCTATGCATTATTTTTATTTTTTTATTTTTTTTTTTTGAGATATATACAAGAGTTGTTACATTCTTGTACAACCACTAGTACGCGTAGCGTTTCGGGCAAGTCCTTAATCCTATGGTCCCTGGAATACGATTCCCTGCCGCGATGAATCGTTAAATATATTATTACATTATATTAAAATATATTACATTAGTATATGCAATTATATTATATTAGATTATATTATATAATATTGCATTAGTATATTCAATACAGTACTTACACAAATGGAAGATATTGCTTATCGATTTACAGTCTGCTGCTGTTAGGCAATCTGCTGGCAAAATGCCTTGAGTAGCTTTATGGAGTCCTTTCTTGTAATAGATGAACACGGTTTCATACCCAGCACCACGCATTTTTGCCATCTGAAAAGAAAGGGTAAAATCCTAATGAACAAAAGGCCTCATGACGATCTCGTCTCCATAAAGACATCTCTTTTGAGAAAGATCAACACTGGGGGAGTCTCATACTCAAATTTCCTAACACTTTGGAGGATATATATCTACATTACTTCTTTAAGAGGGCCAGATGTAACAAACGAGGAGCAAATATTTAAAGATCACCAAGCCACAATGTAGGATAGGAAACAAGTGTTATACAATATATATATATATATAAACAATATATATATAACAAGATAGGAAACAATATATATATATATATATATATATATATATATATATATATATATATATATATATATATATATATATATATATATATATATATTATATATATATACAAAGCCATACATACATATATATTATTTAATATAAGTGAATTCAATGTAATATATTCAGGAAACAACAGTTTTACCTGCTTCTCAATGGCTCTGTAAGGCCGGGAGATGTTGTTTCGTTCTGCTACCTTCTTTCCAATAAGGAGGAGAGATTCTTCCATTTTTTTTTTTTTTTTGCTTTCCATCCGACGAGCTTTAAAGTTGTACCCACATCTCTTTCATTTTGTATGTAACGGGGGGTGGGGGAAATAGCTCTATCTTGTCCATTATTCCACCCCCCAGTTAACTAACGAGGCCGGGGGAAACAGCTCTCTCTAGTCCGTTATTCCGTCCTCAGTTAGCTAACTATTCTAGAGCACCTCCAGAGTTCCTAAGGCAGCCTCTCTCGTTCAACACCTTGTAACCTAGGTATTTGACTAGGTGCTAAGACTACAAGGCGCCGTAACTGGATCAGCTACCCGAAACTCTAGAGAGAACTCTAGAATACAGAAACATTGCCACAAACGTATAAGAGAAAACGAAAGGAAAGAAATGAATAGTGAAGTAATTAGTGAGGGTTTGGGGTGAGAGGGAGAGAGGTGGGAGGAGCGAGGAGGGTCATTAGCTGAAAGTGAGAGTTTAGAGAGGGGTGGAGGGAGAGGTGTAGATAGGTAGAAGTAGAAGAGTACATAGTAGAAGTAGAAGAGTAGATAGTAGAAGACGAAATGCTGCCACCATCCATTCTAGACCATTACATACAAGACAAGGAATGGAACTTGTCTGTATCAAAATATTCTCAAAAGATGTTATTACCATGTATCAACTCCAAACATGTATTCATTAATATCATGAAACCAGTAACCGCAGAGGCTTTCTCACCTCAACTCAAATCTCTAGGGGACAAAGTTAAACACAATTTAAATAATAAATTCATAATTATATTTCACATGAAGTATCATAATTTAGCAATTCAATTAAAATGTTTCAGTTTAATATGCAAAGTGAGTCATCATCCAAGAATTCGAGAACCCTACAACTTGACTGCCCCTGATCATCACACAACATATGTAAACACGACCAAGTCACCTTACTGTTCACTCACCGAGGACTGAGTCTAAGTTGAATAGAGAGGGGGGGGGGGTCTGTAGCTTGACAGAGACTGTCTCGCCCCTGCCGGCCGACAGCCTCCCTGCTAGGGACGTCTTCTCTGCTCTCCTGGCTCGTCTGCTGTTCTGTCTGTTAATGCTTGATGCTCTCCGAGTATATATTGGGGACCCTAGTACTAACTCCGCCCACAAGTAGATAGCCTCCGGCACTACCAAGCCACTCCTTAAACGTCGGCATGTTTGAAGGCTACCAGACTACAATTATAAGCTTAGCGGAAGCAAGGTGAAATTCTCATGATCTGACCTCAGGTCACTTGGGGTCATTAACTCTTAGACGTGTGACTTTCCGGTGGTCAAACTGGCGCCTCTCAGATCCTTGTCTGTGACTCCTGTACTCTATGTATGTATTAAACTAAACCAAACACTTTTACAGTGTTACATGTAGACCGCACATGAACACATTCCTGGCATTCTGTGCATTTTATTAGGAATTTTCCTTTCAAACCTACAATGAAATACTTCATATTAAAATATTTTGTTTCCTAGAAGTAGCCTTAACTCTCCATATATATGTTGCTTAATTGAGAAACTGTACTTGCGATCAGTCTCTAGCCTATTGTTGATGTGACAATGTGCATTTAATTTTGAACCTACCTCATTAATACTAACTTGCTGAGATAAATGAATTATGGGTTTTAGTCCCTGAGTCTGCCTGAGGACTAATTTATCGGTATATCTAATGATGTTTGTATGTGGAACACTGCACATTCATACTAAATTAAAACCTTCTAAATAAAGTTTGATGTTATAATTGTTACCTTTTGAAGTTGTTGGCTGGGCCATGACCAATAGTGCCAATGGATCTCAAAATTGTTGAATAACAATGGAAGAGGGCCACTGCTCTCAGACGCATTGGCACCCATAGACGCACACCGCCACCATGTGCTGTAAACAAACACCAGCATTCATGACCCCAAGAATGAAATAATAATTATTTATTTGCCATATAACAAGTTTATATATATATATATATATATATATATATATATATATATATATATATATATATATATATATATATATATATATATATATATATATATATTGGTGTATACTGGCAGCAGGTTTTCTTTCAAACATGTTTCATTGAATATGACCGCATATTCTATATTTATTATTTTCTGGTTTAGGGCTTCTATCCCTCTAACTATTTTCTTAGCATCAGGGCTTAATTGAAATAGGAGTTCTCCAAAACTCATTTTCGAACTTTTAAGGTGAAGAAAAGAAGTGATTTACTATAGAGTGTATTACACTTATTTATATAATTTGCACAACGTTTCGAACCTCCATGGTTCATTCTCAAGTGAACAGATCTTACAATACAATATATATATATATATATATATATATATATATATATATATATATATATATATATATATATATATATATATATATATATATATATATAATTTTACTTTATATAATATATTTATATATTTCTATAATATATATAATAATATATTTTATATAATATATTTATATTTATATAATATATTTATATTTATATAATATATTTATATAATATATAATTTTATATATATTAGTCATATATAAATGTAATTTTTTTATGTAATATTTTTCATCATTCAATATGCATTCCATATATTTTATAGATTTTTTTGAACATGATATAGTTAGGAATCGTCCAATTAATATATACATTATTGATAATGTCTCAAGCTAATATATAAAGGTACTCTTCAAATATTGTATGGGTAAAAACCTGGTATTAGGTCTTAGGTTTCTATTTGAAAACCTATTTTTAGGCTTTCGAACAGATGTAAAAATATTCTTACTTGAGTTTTAAGGTTCTGAATAGTGGAAACGTGATCTTGAACTTCTTTGTCACAAGCAAAGATACCACCAGAATAATATGAGTTTCTGATCCCTCTGGAATGATATTAAATTAATGAATGTTCATTGTCTGAGACATTTTGATGACAGTTAAACATCATTTCACTTAAAACTAATTCAACTACCCAAGCTGGCATTCACATCATAATTCCTCTTATTCTAAATGAATGTATATAGTGAAATAAATATTTTTTAATTAGTAAAGCCTTAGTCCAAATAAAAATAATCAACTGAAGTTGAAAGGCAAGTAATAAAGGTGTAATCAGTTAACAATTAAAAAAAATCTGATTAAAAGTTGCATGACACTATATAAATATTATACAGTGCTGTGTTTATAGTACTACAAACATATTACTACACCTTACATTATACCTTAACAATAATGAGCAGCATTAAATATTTTAACTTGAATATTTACCTCCCAACTTTGTTGTAACGATACAGTTTCTTGTTGCCATCAATATGTACAGCCACAGGTGTTGTATCACATGCAGGGCACCCCTTGTCAAATTCTCCTTTTATTCTCCCAAGTTCATACTGATGGAAACGCCATTCAAAGAAGACTCTTTTTGTTGTCTCAAAATTGATGGGACCATGCTAAGATGTAAAATGTGTGTAAGTAATTATCAAAAAGTGCCAAGCAGTGGCATGTTAAGCAACAGACTATAAATATCTGCAGGAAATGAAAATAAACTTACATGAGCATTACATAAAAAGAGAAATTGTTAAAGATTGGTAATCCATTTCCATTTCTTATGATATTAGACATATATAAAATATATATTTAGAATATTCATGCTAATTATTAATTTAATAATATTTAACCCTATTTCTTAAATAATGACAATGCATTTGCTTAGTAACAAACTTAGTTTTTAAGTTTATACACCAATTTAATACTTGCACTATTAAAACAGTAATGGTATGAAAACTTACACGCCCTCGAGAAGCACCAAATAATTCCAGTGCACTAACTAATGCCTGAAGAGAAGTTCCAGGGCTGCTTCTCTTGAGAAAATGCCAGGAATCCAATAGATTTATGCTGTAGAAAGTGCTACTATTTCTTCCAGTTGAATAAAAACCAGACTGGTGCATGGCTTTCCCAAGTTCTTCATCTACATATCCGCACTTGCACCTAAATATTGGGGTATACAGATCATACCTTCCTGCCCCCCACAAAAAAATAAAAAAAAATGAAGTAAAACAATTTTATTTGGCAAGGGATTCAAGTGTGGCTATCAATATATGTGTAAACCAACCCATAAAGAATTCTCTGTACGGTTATAAATACGTATGTGATATAAATACGTCTTCATAACTGAAGATACAGTGGTAAAGAGAGTGAAGTATAAATGGTTATATTGATGAAGACTGTAGCCTGGGTCACCTGAGCAATGCCAGCTACCAATACTAGTATCAAATAAATGTTTCTTAAAGTAACCTACCACTTAAAGTTACAAAGATGCACAAATTATTGGAGCTTAAAGTTGTGAACTTGCTCTCACTGCAGTTCGGGCAGGAATTAGGTGGATGTGCTGGTACAACAGGCTCTGGTAACAATTAAATTTACAAGATCAGCTATGCAGCAAAATAAATACATGTTTCAATCATTACATTTTAAATTACTAATAATTTTTTTAGCATTAACTGGAGTTACATGAAAGATTTATATTTAATAACAAATAAAAATTCATTTATTTAACTAAAAATCTGTAATTAATGAGGTAATCAATAATTAATGAGGAAAATGACCAATACAAAAACTACTAAAAAAATTACATGAACTAAATAAAATTTTAAAACACTGCTTGGTTCAGGATAGAAATGAGAGTATAAGAAACAGACTACAGGTACCTTACTTACTCCAGTGAATGACATTCCCATCTGAACACACAGTTTGTGTTGGGTCTATAGGCTCGAAGAACCCATTTTTCCAGCAGAATCGCTGGTGGAAAGGCATTACAAAATGCTGCTGCTGATCACATTTATGACACACAAAATTGAAAGCAGTCTTCACATTTTATGCTTGCCTCACAACTTCTACATTGTACACAACATTTGCCTGGTTTTCCAAAAAATAATGTAATTATGTAATTTGAATGGTAATACTGGTTTTAGAAATATTGTATACCAAGATTAAAAATGACAAACATCTAAGTGTATTCAAAGATTGACATTAATCATGCATTTCATAATTACATTGAAATTTATCCATAATTACACACTAAAGATGTTATTTACCTTTATCTGGAACACCCAACTTCGACAATGTCCAGCTAAACAGCATTGACCTACGTTCTCCCCATTTAATCTCACTATTTTTTATTCTTTTTTGCCAATCAGAAATGCTTGCTTGAGAATCATAAATTTCCTCCAGTTCTGCAGCAAGTACTTTGAAATATGGGATTCTAAATTAGTCAGGAAAATCTTCAAGAGCAAATAGATGTAATAAATAAAAGTGTATTTTATACATATTATATAAGCATCTAGAACAACTGACAGCTTTCAGTAATGTGTTAGTTAGACTATGATATATATATATATATATATATATATATATATATATATATATATATATATAGTAGATACTAGGTACTAAGATTATATTACATTACATAGTTCAAATAGGGACGTACCAGAATTCAATGATTTTGGTGTTTGTTCTGCAGCTGGTAAATATGTTTGAGTATATGTTGGTACACTAGTTGAGAAGTCAGAACTTTGAATGTGTGGAGGTGAAAGAGAAGCAGGCAGAAGGGCTGTTTGGCAGAAAATCAACCTTTAAGTATGGTAATTCCACAACACTTTATCTATTTTTAATTTGTAAACTATCTACATTTTTTTGTTGTCTATGACCATCACTGCCCCTATCTCCACCGAACACCAGTGTATTTGCGGCTATGTAAGGGCAGACCAATATGGCAGCCATGGCCTAATCTGTCATAAGACACAGGGAAAGATTGCCAGATATGAAGCAGTCAATGACATTATCAAAAAAAGTTTGGCTAGTTTGGTTCAGATGTAATACAAACAAAGAGCAACGGTTTCAAGTTCAACAAACCAAAATGTAGGGCTGACAACAGGAAATTATTTTTGACCCTGAGGGTTATTAACACATGGAACTGCCTACCCACCAGAGCTGTAACTGCCAAAACTGTGCTGAATTTCTAAATATACCCAAAAAAAGATCATAAAGGCAAATGGGGGGAATTTCGACAAGCCGCAGGCTTCCTGTACTCTTCTAGGCTACTAGAGTTTGTAGCATTCATGTAAATATCTGTTTTCAAAGGAGAAGTTGACTATAACCTTGGATTATCTATAAACAAATTTTGAATAATAAAACACCAAAAACCTAAATAATTTTAAGTCTGAGGCAAAATGAAATCTACACTAGCAATTAAACCTATCATTATACTATGATATAGGAACACACAAACATGGGTCATGGAATAAATAACTAAATAAAAAATTACCTTCTGATAAGTTTGAACGTTGTGTTTGATTGATTTCAATAATCCTGCAGTAATTTTCTCCTTTTCCTTTCTTGTTTGAAGGCTTCAGATAATTTAGGTCTTCAATATTTAAACTTCGCTTCATATATTCCCTTTTTTTCTGGAGAGCTGAGTTTATTTTCAAATATTCACGATGAAGGTTCTCTTTAGCTAAAATTGCTAGTGTCTGGAGACCTTCTGTTAAAAAAATATACATTCTCAATAGGATACATTATAACTGTAGCAAGAGAAGCTACATTAAATGTTTTGATGTAATTGTCTAAACCAATGATCAAAGTGATAAAAATTATAATGGGATGATGGATTTCAAGCCAATTATGCTGAGCATAGAAAAAAAATTCGGTTGTTATTGTTAAAACAAAGACTTACTGTATTACACAAGGTTGTAAACTTTGATATTAATGTATTATAAAGGCCATAATCAAATGATTTTATAAACAATACCATCATTATTGTCCGGAGTTATTCTTGGTACATCTGGTAAGTAAAGATAGTTTTCAGGAGCCAAGAACGAATCTGCCAAAAAAATATTGGACGTTGTACATTCCAATTTGTTACAATAGCCTAGTACTGCATACTAATTACTTATATATATACTTATATATAAAAACTTATAAATCTCAAAATAAACAATACCCAAATTTGTAACAAATTAGATGGCAAATTCCTTGGCATTCTCATTGACCACAAGCTGAATTTCCAGGGACACATTCTAAATATATCAAAAAAAGTTTCAAAAACTGTGGGCATTCTTTCTAAGATCAGATATTATGTACCACGCCCTGCCCTGGTGACTCTCTATTACTCCCTTATCTATCCTTATCTCAACTATGGTATTTGTGCTTGGGGTTCTACTACCCAAAATCACTTACGTCCTCTAATTACCCAACACAAAGCCGCTATTAGAACAATATCCAACTCTGGCCCCAGACATCACTCGGTACCCCTACTCAAATCTCTTAATATGTTAGATATTAAGTCACTGCACATTCTCTCATGTGTATTATACATATATAAAACGCTAAACTATAATGCCAATCCTGATCTTAAAAGCTTCATAGAAGGTTGTAACAGAACCCATGAGCACCACACCAGAAATAAATACAGTTTTGATATTCCTAGAATACGTCTTAATCAAACTAGAAATGCTCTGCAAATCAAGGGGCCCAGAATGTGGAATGACCTTCCCAACCATGTTAAAGACTGTACCTCTCTCAACCAGTTTAAGATAAAAACTAAACACTACCTAATAAATTCCCTGTAATCTACCTCACTCCTCTATTGTCAACCCATGTCTGTTATTTTCTTTTTTTTTTTTAATCAACACTGTTTGTCAACCTATTGTATTTGTGCTGCTTTTTCAGTCATGTTCCCCCTTTTTTTTTTTATCTTTATTTGTATTTGTTCTCAACACCTTTTATTCTTTATGCTCAATTAGTATTAAGTTCTAGATATTAATGTTTTTCTTGCCCGAAACGCATTGCGTAATAGTGGCTTTAGGCATTGTATGTACTAGCTCTATCTATATATCAATCCATTAATGTAACATCACTTGTATGTATATACCTTACCTGAATAAACATCTGAATCTGAATCTAATACAAACAAAAAACCAAATTGGAAATAATAGCTAGGCTAACCTAACACAATGACATAACATAACACATCTTTATTTGTAATTTTGTCAAAAGCTGATTAAATGTTTTTTTACCTGCTAGTATGCTGGATGGGGTCGATCTTCCAGGCATATTTATTCTACTGACTTGTGGTCTTAATGCTGCCGCAGTAAAAGGATTTGTGACAGACATTGTACTGCTTTCTGTATCATCTACCTATTACAAATACAAATACAATTATTTATTCAGGTAAAGTACATACATACAAGGTAAGATACAAAAGTAGATGGATTTATAGATAGAGCTAGTACATACAATGCCTAAAGCCACTATTACGCAAAGTGTTTCGGGCAGGAAAAACACTAAGACTAAAACTTAATACTAAAAGAGATTAAAGTATAAATTGTGTTGAGAAAAAATAAGAAAAAAATGGAAAAAAAGATGGGGGGTGGGGTGAAACATGGCAGAAAAAAAGTAAAATACAATTTGGTCAACAAACAGCATTGTTTTAAATAGAAGAGATGGGTTGACATTTTGGGGGTGAGGTAGGTTACATTGAGTTAATTAGGTAGTACTTAGTTTTTAACTTAAACTGGTTGGGAGAGGTACAGTCTTTAACATAATTGGGAAGGCCACATTCGAGGTCCCTTGATTTGTAAAGCATTTCTAGTTTAACTAAGTCGTACTCTTGGAATATCAAATAGGTATTTGTTTCTGGTGTGGTGCTCATGGGATCTGTTACAACCTTCTAGGAAGCTTATTATAAAAAACATAATTGATAAAAACAACATGCTGCATACTAAAAACGTATTGGAATGTGTATACCAATATGCAGTAAAATATATTCTTTCTACACATAACAAGCAAAACTTTAATACTGCAACAAGTTTTTGAATTTTTTTTAACTAAACAGCAATGAAACATTTGCATTCTTTTCAATTAGTAACATATTACATATGAAGGAATTATTTACATAAATGCCGAGAAAACTTTACATACCATGCCCAAATCTAGGATCTTCTTCTTCTTGATAGTAGGTGCAGTTTGCATGAAGGATTTGTTCTCCCGATGACTGCAAAATCTAGGATCACGTGTGTTATTGTTTTTGAACGAATGATCACATTTATTTATTTATTTATTTATTTATTTATTTATGCATATACAAGAATGTACATAAGGAATGTGAGGATACAAATATGGTAATTACAGTCTTGTAAAGCCACTAGCACGCGCAGCGTTTCGGGCAGGTCCTTAATCTAAGAAAATTTTAAGGAGGTAAATACTTGCAAAATTTATAGACAAAAAAATAATAACATTACATGAAATGAAAAAAAAAAAAAAAAAGATGAGAGAAAATTGTAGGTACAGTATATTAAAGCACATAGGTAGCTAAGATTGATTGCAATGACAGCTTAAAATGGTAGTTGACAACAAATTGGTAGGCACAATACAGCAGAAACAATATAAGATTGATTGCAATGACAGCTTGAATGGTAGTTGACAAAAATTGGTAGTCACAATACAGCATATGGCTAGCACATAAAAGAAGACAGCAATGAACACAATGATAAGGTTGTTTGATATTACATAAAAATTAGGAGATTGGGTAACACTAGGTACAGAGCAAATTTAAATCTCAGTGTAGGAAACTAAGAAGATGAAGTTAGGTACTTTTTGGTTTTGCTTTTAAATAATGCAAAAGTTTTACAGTTTTTCAATTCACTAGGGAGTGAGTTCCATAGACTAGGTCCCTTAATTTGCATAGAGTGTTTACACAGATTAAGTTTGACCCTGGGGATATCAAAGAGATATTTATTTCTGGTGTGGTGATAATGGGTCCTATTACATCTGTCCAGGGAGAGTTTCAGAGCATGGTTTGCATTTAAGAGCAGGGTTTTATAAATGTAGTTGACACAAGAGAATGTGTGGAGGGAGTTAATATTTAGCAAGTTTAGGGATTTAAACAAGGGAGCTGAGTGTTGTCTGAAAGCAGAGTTAGTTATAATTCTGATAGCAGATTTTTGCTGTGTGATGATGGGCTTAAGGTGGTTTGCAGTGGTAGACCCCCATGCACAGATACCATAATTAAGATAGGGGTAGATTAGTGCATAATATAGTGAGAGGAGAGCAGAGTTAGGAACATAATATCTGATTTTGGAGAGTATACCAACTGTCTTAGAGACTTTCTTAGTTATGTGTTGAATGTCGGTGCTGAAGTTGAGTCTCTTGTCTAGGAATAGGCCAAGAAACTTGCCATCATTTTTATTACTGCTGTTAATGTTGTCTATCTGTAGCTGAATTGCATTTGATGATTTGCTTCCAAATAAGATGTAGTAAGTCTTTTCGATGTTTAATGTTAGTTTGTTCGTTGACATCCATAAGTGGACTTTTTTTAATTCATTATTCACAACATTATTTAGTGTATGTGGGTTGAGGTTTGAGTAGATTAGGGTAGTATCGTCAGTATACAATATAGGTTTGAGAATATTAGAGACATTAGGCAGATCGTTTATATATATAAGAAATAGAAGAGGTCCTAAAATGCTGCCCTGTGGCACTCCAACGGTAATTGGTAGAGTGGAAGAAGTTGTATCATTGATGGTTACATATTGGTGTCAGTCACTAAGATAGGATCGGATGTAGTCAAGGTCAAGGATGTAGTCACATGTTTATATTCATTGCGATGAAACTAACAACTTTTAATTATATACAGCTTTTTATATCAACTGTTTTACTTAAATTATTTTCTGTTATAGGTTCTAAATATAACTAATATTTGCTTCTTTCTTATGCCATTTGTAATTAATGTCATAAAGCTTTATCATCTGAATGCACCAAACTGTGCCTTTTCATATTTCCAAACTGAAGTCGAACACCCGAAAATGAATATATCCATGAAAACTGAATCACGTCCTACTATTTGGAGAATTGTTAGTTCTTTTTCATACTAATATGTCTAGTTTGTGTCATATAAGTATTCATCCCGATGGTTGGTAAATATTGGTGAAACAGAAGGATAAAAGTCAAACATCTGTTAACTTTTCTTTTAAAGTACTGTATAGCTGGAAAATATCAAGGCAAACCTTCGACAATCTGCCGATTTCCTTTCCTCTTCAAGGCTACTATTGTTAGTGTCTGTCACGGTAAACCTATGTAAAATCGGAAAAAAAATTTCAGCAGGACCCTGCACTAGAGTTGATGTTGGGAGACGCTCTGCTTCGTGGCTGATGGATTAATATTTGACTGTTGGTCAGGACTTGAGCATTGTTAATTACAGTTACACTCTGTTGGAGCACTAGACGGTCAATGGTCGTCGTTCTTCTTTATGATAGGTTCAGTTTATTGTTTAGTCACGGGAGACATCTCCCGTCAGGCAGGGAGCGATCGCACCTCCACAGATCTCCAGTATCATCTATTGATACTGGTAATGGCTCAGAGAGGGCATCCACTTACGGGCTATTCATGGCTGTGCCACCTTTTGGGTGGCTTAATCTTCATCAATCACCAATCAATCAATCTATTGTTTAGTGGCCAGTATTATTCAGTTTATTGGCCAGTGCGTTGGCATCAGTTCTCATTGACGAACGAGCAAAAATTAGAAGGATTTAAATCGTAATTTAAATAGTTATCTCATTCCTTCTTTCCTTTGAATGTCAGTGACTGTGCTTCTGCTATGCTTAATTGCCTCAAAAGCGGCCAATTTTCATGATACCTTAAATTATAAAGGCAAAATTTGGGCTGAGTATACAAGTATAAGCAAAATTGACTGAGTATCCGCAAAAATTAAGAAAAGAAAGCAGCACACCCGTTACATTAAAGAAAACGTATTCCTCGTTTCGGGGAAAATATTCTAGGGAGGCCAGCCGGTAACTGGAACAGCCCGGTAAGTGCATTTATGTACTAAATACGTAAGTATGAAAATGTACTTATTACACTTAGTATTAAAACGTACTGTCTATTCAGAGGATGGGTTTCGAAAAGCAGCCATACAGTGAGGAGCAGGACCTCAAGCTGTGAGAAGAGGAGTAGTGGAATGAAGTTTCACATGCTTCTGTGATACAAGTGGTGAAGCACCATTGTTGCTCAAGGAAGATTTCATGGTGTAGCAGCTGGGAGAGCTGTGGAGGACCCTGGTAGACAGTTCTAGGAAAACCTGAAGATGTCAGGGTAGTGAACTTCCAGATGTGGAAAGGAAGTTCTTATTGACTACTTGTAGGGAGTTGGTAGTGTTCGGATGTCATTAGCGTGCAAGACGCAGTGAAAGGTGTGATTGATTACCATTTTTGTGCCAAGGAGTACTTACTGAAGTATAGACTTACAACCACAGGCTGGATTACTTGCAGAGACATACATATGTGTTCTAGGACTGATAGGGGGATTGATTGATCATTGTTGTTTATCAAGGAATATTTATGCTGATATTTATGTTATTGAAGTCATAGGCTGGTTTTCCTTGTATGTATGTATGTATGTATGTATATATATATATATATATATATATATATATATATATATATATATATATATATATATATATATATATATATATATATATATATAATATATAAATATATATATATATATATATATATATATATATATATATATATATATATATATATATATATATATATATATATATATATATTAAATATGACCGAAAAAGTAAGATTGATAATTCTAACACGAATTTTCTTAATATTTCTTATGTTTCTTTTCACTGTCGATGGTAATTGAAAAATCAATTCTCCAAAATTCATTATTATTTCTAGTCTGACGCGACAATTGAACGCGTTTCGTAATAACTTATTACATTTTCAAAGACTTTAGTTTACACACACACAACTATAACCTGCAAACACTAAACAGAGTCCTACTATGCTATATTGATTGATAAAGATTAAGCCACCCAAGAGGTGGCACGGGCATGAATAGCCCGTAAGTGGTACAATTTTTTTTCTCAGTATTCTGAGGTTGCATTTAACTATCAAGCTGTTATCGCGGGGTAGGATACTGCTTCACAGTCTTTATGAGGGGTGTCCAGCTGCTGGACACCTTTGTTGACCAGGAGAGTGGCTGTGTTGATGGCTTCAGGGTGGTCACTGCATGATTCAGGAACTCTTAAAGCTCTTCTAAGGTCATTGGTTGCTTCACATTCCAGAAGATAGTGAAGTAATGGCTTTTCTGTGACAGTTTGACAGAAGATGCACTCTCTCTATCGGGGTTCACCAATCTCCCAGTTGCATCTGTAACCTAGACGTAGTCTATATAGCCTAACTGCTATTTCCCTGTGGATTCCTTTTGGGATATTTAACCTTTCTAATTTGGTTGCCTGAAGATACCATGTTGCAGATGGCGAACCTTCAGCTATTCTCTGGTGCAGGTAGGCTTTGTTGAGAGGTGAGAGTTTTTTGGTGATGATGTTTTTTATGTTCTCTAGGCTGGGTTGAATTGTTTTATGTATCATTGGATGACGAGTTGCCAATTTAGCAATTTCATTTAATGGGATTCCAATATGGGATGGGATCCAGTTTAAAGTTATGTTGAGTCCTTTGCCTTTAGCGACTGCTCCAAGATACAAAATGGTGGTAATTATTTCCACATTATCTTTCCACTGTTTTTGTCCTAGTATTTGAAGTGCAGCTTTTGAGTCTGTGTGTATGATTGCATTTTGAGTGTTTTGTGCAATCACATATGCGAATGCCTGTTGTATGGCAAACAGCTCAGTTTGGGTTGATGATACTAGTCCTCCCAGCCTCCAATATGCCTGTACGCTGGTCGTGCAAAGAGCAGCGCCAGCACTCTCATTTTCTGTGTCCACCGATCCGTCTGTGAAGATGTGGGTGGCTCCTGCTACTGCTATGCTATACATTTGCTCTTCTATTATGCGCCTTAGGATTGTCGGATCATAGGCAGCCTTTTTCATTGGGAGACTTTCTATTACTATTTTGAAAGTAGGCTCTTCCCACGGCGCGGAAGGAGTGTAATTTGGGTGTGGATGATCACCCTCTCTATCAAGAATCATGTTTTTTAAATGTAGTCTGTTTAGGACTCTTCCTGCTCTTGCAACCCAAGAGTTTCCATTGTTTTGGCCTAGTCCAACCACCAAGGCCTGCCGTACTGGGATTGGATCAGAAGAAATATTTATCTTACTGATAATTGTAGCTGTCCTTTGTGATATTCTTTCTTGTAGAGAGGGCAAACCCGTCTCCAGTCTAAGAGTTTCAAGCCTGGTCCACATGGGGGCTCCCAGTGCAGCTCTCATAGCATTGTTTTGGGCAACTTCAAGCTTTTTCCACTGTTGGTGTGATAGATTTGTGAGTGCAGGTGCGGCATAATCGATCACTGATCTGACTGCCTGTACATAGTATGTGCGAAGGACTTGCAGATTGGCTCCTCCAGAAAGGGAGGTTAGCGACCTGAGGATTGCCGTCCGGGCCGCAGTTCGCTCTCTCAAGTAAGTGACCTCAGCATTAAAATTCATGTGTGTGTCCAGGATGATTCCTAGATACTGATAGGTGTCGACCCATTCTATTGGTTGACCCTGTACTGTGAGTTGGATGTTGGGCTTCGCTATTTTTATGGGCATGGCCTTTGACTTTGAGGGGTTGAGTTTGATCCCAATCTGTTTTGCCTCTTTACTGATGCAGTCTAAGCATTTGGGTGCAAGGCGCGCCGCATCCCTAACTTTTACGATGATGACAAAGTCGTCCACGTAGTTTAGCAGCCTGCAGTGATGTGAGAGTTTCAACCTCATTATTCTTTCCATTAAACAGTTGAAGAGAAGAGGGCTGAGAATACCTCCTTGCGGTGTACCATTTTCATGTCTTTTGTACTCAGAGACTGTGCCATGAAGTTTTACTCTTGCTTCTCTGTTTATGAGACAGTTTTTAGTCCAGGAGAGCAGGTTGCCTCTGACCTCTTTGTCAATGAGGCAGCAGAGAATAGCTGGGGCGCTAGCCAGTTCAAAGGCTTTTTCAAGGTCCAGGAATATCAGCATTCCTGGTCTGTCATTCAAGTGGGCTAACAGAGTTGTAATACATTCCACTGTGCCAACCCCTCTTCTATAGGCGTACATATCATGGTGCAGTTTAGGCATTTTCCACTCCAGTCTGTTGAGGGCCATTCTGTCAGCCGTCTTGGCTGCACAGCTTTGGAGAGAGATGGGCCTGGGATTAGCTGGATCTTTGGGTTTTGGGATCGGCACTATGTCTGCTCTATTCCAAGCAGAAGGTCTAGTTTGAGAAGTCCAGGCTAAATTAATTAACCTTAGGTATGCAGCGTCTCCCTCTGGGCCGAGGTTTCTAATAATTTTATAGGTTATTTTGTCGGCTCCAGGGGATGTATCCTTGGAGTTTTTCTTAGCCCGATTGAGCTCATCCAGTGTGAAGGGGGCATTAGTGTCAGAGACTTCTTCACATGCTGTAAGGATTCTGTGCCACCTTTCTTCCTCTAGTCCGGTCTGTACTGCTAATACATCTGGTGGAAGTTGATTGCTGGCTGCTCTCTCTGCAAACCTGGTTGCCAGTACTTCGGCTTCCTGTTGAGGATCCTTGGGGTGTGGAGCTTTAGGTGTTTTATTCCCTTTGGCTCGGTGAATTTGCTGCCACATCTCTCCGAGAGAGGTGTGTTCATTCAGGTGTGAACACCATTCCAGCCACTTTTGTTCTTTTATTTGTCTGGTCTCTCGATGTATGTTACGGACCCGAATCCAGCGTCCGAGCCTGGAGCAGTGACGACCACGCCATCTGTGGGTCAGCTCCCGAAACCCCTTCCAAATGGATGACGACACCTGGTGAGGACGAGGTGTACTAGCCACCAGGGCCAGTTTCCAGTCCTGTTCAGCTCACAACACAGCCGCTGCTGACCTCTAGTGTGGTGAAGCTCGGACAGTAACGCCATCTATGGAGTGAATAGGTGGGCGTTTGGGTTTGAGCCGGTAAGTGACATGCCCTAGTGTGTCTCTATTATTGATGACGTGTCTGCTTACAGAGTCGACCTGGGACTGCTGTAAGGGAAGTTGAGTCAGTCTACCCAAGGCAGCCATCTCGTCACCAAGTGTTTACTGCAGCAGCTGTGAGTCACCCCCCGGATGAACACTGTGGTGTTACCCTGCCTGTGAAGCGGCAGTTGAAGGATTGTCATACCCGGGACTGACTGGTGGAGACGCTTAACCACTGGGGTGTTGTGGAAAGGAGAGTGATCTGTGGTATCACACGAGGCTCCTGACTAGGGCGCGACCCTAGTATCGCTCGTGGAGTGGCCTAACCAGCGTCGCTGATTTGGAACCTGCCAGCTATCTGCTGGACTTGTGGTTGACGGCCTCCACGACGGTGCCCCCAGTGGAACTGTGTTTTGGCTGGCCTGTGGCCGGGGTAGACTCAAGATTCTCGAAGGATTCGTCGTGAGGCCACGAGAGCACCAAGAGCTTGGCACCATGAAGATCCAGAGTCTTCAGAGGAAGACAACCGTGTAGATAATAGTGTTTATACCCCCCCGTGTAATCTTCTTATATATATTTATTGGTGAAGGTGTTAATTATAATATTAAGTTTTTGCCTTTCTTTCCCTTCCCCTTTTAATTTATTTGCGTTACGGATCACATCCCTTGAAAGCCACTACTGGCTTGGGGCCGGATACCCTTCCTCTAACAACATCAGAGTAAGAACCCGGTTGCGACCCGAGAGGGCCGTAACATAATTGGCATCCCCAGTGGGATCCGTCCCCTTGTCAAGTATGTTTGACAGGGGTGGTGAAGTGGCGTAATCCCTGTAAATAATTCCCCTTGTGTGTGACTATTAGGACGTTATACGTCCTGTGCGGTGCTCGGAGTGACTAAGTGCAATATTGAGCAGTGAGGTGCTCGCTGTGATTAAGTGCAATATTGAAGAGCGAGGTGTTCACTGTGATTAAGTGCAATATTGTGTAGTGCGGTTCCCGAAGTAATTACGTGCAATATTGGCAAGTGAGGCGCCAGGTGCGATAAAGTGCAATATTGATGTAGAACAGTGCTCGGTGCGTTAAGTGCTAACGTGAAAGCGGTGTGTTAAGTGCTAAGTGTTCCATCTGTGACAATGGCAGAAAAAGCTACCATCGATGATCTGGACGATGTTCAGGCTTTTCTGAACAGAGAGGACTGTCTTGCCAGATTAAAATATCTGAGCAAACCGGAACTTGTACTAGTTAGTGCCTACCTGGAGATAAAGATACGTGCCAGTGATTCCCGCGTGGAGATCTTGTCCAAGGTTCACCGGCATTTGAAGGCAGAGCAAAAACAGGAAGGTGAGGCACAAAGTACAAAAGAAGGTGACGAGATAGCTTCCACTGAAAAGGAAGGTAAGGGCAGTGATGTCGAAAGTGATGAGAGTGAACTAAATATAAGTGTGCTTACTGTGAAAATGCGTGAACTAGAGATCCATCGTGAAATAGAATGGAAAAAGCTAGAAATCGCTAAAGAGAGAGAAGAGGAAGCGAGAAAGAGAGAAGATAAGAAATTAGAAATGGAAAGAGAGAGATTAGGAAAAGAATTAGAGATAAGGCGTTTAGAATTAGAAAGAGAAGAGAAACGAGAGAGAGAAGAATGAGAAAGAGAAGAAAGAAGAGAAGAACGAGAAAGAGAAGAAAAACGAGAAAGAGAAGAACGAGAAAGAGAAGAAAAACGAGAAAGAGAAGAAAAAGAGAAAGAGAAGAACGAGAAAGAGAAAGAGAAGAACGAGAAAGAGAAAGAGAAGAACGAGACAGGCAAGAACGACGAGACAGAGAAGAAAGAGAGAGACAACATGAACTAGAAGTATTGCGGTTAGGTGGTCGGAGGCCAACGACGGAAACCAGTGGTTTCGATCCGGTAAGGAACATCAAAATGGTCCCGAAGTTCAACGAGAAGAAAGTTTCGAAGTTCTTCGCAGCCTTCGAGAAAGTCGCTGCCTCTTTGGAGTGGCCAAGGGAGAATTGGGCCATCATGATACAGTCAGTCTTGACTGGGAAGGCCCAAATCGCCTACTCCACGTTATCCCTTGACGACTCCGGCGATTATGACAAGGTGAAGAAAGTGGTGCTCATGGCTTACCAGTTGGTACCTGAGGCTTACAGGCAAAAGTTTAGAAACCTGAAGAAGACCTCAGAGCACACTTTCACCGAATTCGCCACTATCAAGGAGCGACTTTTCCAGGAATGGTGTGCCTCTCGGAAGGTGGAGACCAAAGAAGATCTCGAGCAGCTCATACTGTTAGAGGACTTCAAGGACTGTCTGTCTGGAGACCTGAAGACGTACTTAGAGGAACAGCAGGTAGAGACCTTGAGTGCGGCAGCCACAATGGCTGAGGAATACATCCTGACGCATAGGCCTTCTGCTAAGTATGTCCCGAGGAATTACCAACGCCGGTTTGATAAACCTCATGACGGAGAAGAGACCGCCGTCCCACAAAGCGCTAAGAAGACGCCCCCAAGTAGCCCTAGAAGGACGAGTCCTAGCAGTCCGAAACACCGGAGTCCGAGGAGGAATGTGGTGTGCTGGACTTGTGGGCAGAAAGAACATGTAGCTGCTATGTGCCGAGGCAGAAGAGGTAGCGGCCCACGTAGGGAGGTGATGTTAATGAGCTGTGTAACACCACCAGCAGGAAGCCAGTCGACGACGACGCAGGAAGGACCAAGTTTGGTCGCCCCTCACACTTCAAGCGGGTATGTAACGAGTGATCATACTGGTAGATCAGTTGTAGTGCTCAGAGATAGTGGAGCAGTCCAGTCCCTGATCGCGAGAAGCTCGTTACCCGAGGGAGTAAGTGTGGACGGGAGACGACAGGTTGTCCTGGTTGGGTTTCCTAGGACGCAGTATATCGCCCCCTTAGTGCCAGTACATCTCGACTCGCCTTACTTCAGCGGCACATGTGCGTTGGCAGTAGTCGATACCCTCCCTGTAGCTGGGATTGACGTGGTACTAGCTAACGACTTGGTGACAGGTTGGAGCAACAATCATCCCAAGGTCGCGGACGAGTCAGCCAGAACAGCAAGGTCTGAGGTAACGGCAGGCAGTGGTAATATCCAGGTAAAAACAGACCCGGATTTAAACATGTTTAATTTGTCCTCTCACCTACAGATTGACGACAGAGTCTACAGCATTCTAGCAGAGTCTCCCAATTCTTCTCCCGATAAGGAACATGCGGTTAAGGTAGCAGAAGCAACTGAGCAAGAAGAGAGGTCTCGTGTGCAAGCACCCACGAATACCCCAGAGTCTGGAGCGAAGGCAGATATGTACTTGTGGTATGGCAAGATACCACGTTCATTGAACCGGCCAGAGATTCCCCAGACGTCAGAGGTATGTGAAGTATGTTCGAAAGGTCTAGTGCCCTCTTCGGTCCAAACCAGGCTAATGGTTATAGCCGGCTATGGACATTTCAAGCTCAGGAAACTTGTCCCTAAGTTAACCAAATGTTTCCTAGCGGTATTTTTTGTTCTCGTATGTGTTCTCAGTAAGGACCCGTGGACGACCCGACAGATGATGGCTCCCCGGAACATCGTGAAGAGATCCCAGGGTTTGGAGATTTGCACTGCGAGTGATGCAGTCAAAGGAGGGACCTGGAAGGTGATAGTAGATACAGGAGGTACGAGATATGATATTATGAGTGACTGTGTCCGACAGGTTGACACCCTCCGCGTGATTGCTGAGCCTAGATGCAGCGTTATGCGGAACGTTGGTCGACCGGACGGTGGCAGAGCAGACATCATCTACGGTGTACAAGCAGCTCTGTTGGAACTAGGTGTGGGCCTAGTAGGCGAGTGTGTAGTAAGTACTGACTTGCCCACTGTCGCTGTCACTCTATATGATCAGACCCCTGTATTCCAGGTTCCCGTCTCCCTGAAGGACCACTGGAACGGTACCAGAAATGCCGTTTGTAACCAGCCATCATCGGTGCCACGACACAGGGAAGTGTCGAGTCACCCCAGATCGTGTCGATACCAATCCTTACTCGAGAGATGTGAGAATATGCCCCTGCTTGACATCGCAGTGGAGATGTGGGAAGTTGCAAAAGGCAAGCCATTGCCTACCATCTTCAAGTTTCATCTGTGCCAGAGTTGCCCAGTAGAACAGTTCTGTGGACAAGACAGCCTCATCACTCCAATTCATAGTGTACGTGAGTCTGTGTGGAGTTGTATCCACGTACTAATTTGGTTTGTCTTTTCTTTTATAGAACCCCAAACCAAATTCCTTTTGGTGGGGAGGTGTTACGGACCCGAATCCAGCGTCCGAGCCTGGAGCAGTGACGACCACGCCATCTGTGGGTCAGCTCCCGAAACCCCCTCCAAATGGACGACGACATCTGGTGAGGACGAGGTGTACTGGCCACCAGGGCCAGTTTCCAGTCCTGTTCAGCTCACAACACAGCCGCTGCTGACCTCTAGTGAGGTGAAGCTCGGACAGTAACGCCATCTATGGAGTGAATAGGTGGGCGTTTGGGTCTGAGCCGGTAAGTGACATGCCCTAGTGTGTCTCTATTATTGATGACGTTGACCAGACCACACACTAGAAATTGAAGGGACGACGACGTTTCGGTCCGTCCTGGACCATTCTCAAGTCGATTCTCAATCGACTTGAGAATGGTCCAGGGCACTCAATTTCCACAATGTATGTGTGTGTGTGTGGGTGTGCGTGTGTGTGTGCGTGCGTGTGAGTAGAAGAGATAAAGAGCTGATTGAAGAATCCTTTCTCTATCACCGAAACAAAGGCGTCACTGAGTGCCGCAAGATGCGAGAATAGAGCCAGATAAAGCCAGGAGACACCTATATAAACAGCTGTACACACCTGCACGTCTCTCTCTCTTATCTCTCATATTCTCCCTCCCCCTCATCTCCACCCCTGTCCCCTCACCCCCTCCTCACTCACTGACACGACGAGGGGAAACACCATTATTCCCTAACCTCAAGAGCCACAGCTCTATGTTCTGTGTCACAGAGCGCCACAGCCTGTGACACAGAAAGTGAGGGGAAGAGCGAGCAGACAAACATATAAACAGACAGGCTATCTGGCAGATTGCTTCACAGACCAGCAGACTGACAGACAGGTGAAGAGGCAGGCAGACAGCCTGGATAGGGGGGGGGAACAAAATACTAGGGAATTATATAGATATTTATTAAATTAAAATATGTATATTAGAAAAGTACCTTGGGGGACTATTACACTTAGCGCTTGAGCGGTCTCTGGCTCCATCACTACGCTTGAGCGGTCTCTGGCTCTATCACTACACTTGAGCGGTCTCTGGCTCCGTGTCTGCGCTTGAGCGGTCTCTGGCTCCATCACTACAATTGAGCGGTCTCTGGCTCCCTCACTACACTTGAGCGGTCTCTGGCTCCATCACTACACTTGAGCGGTCTCTGGCTCCATGACTGCGTGAACTCAAACAGAAGTCATTATTACCGGTAGGGCTCTTCACCTTGGCCAGGCACAACAGTGGTTCACGGGTGGAAAGTTGTGGGTGGGGCGTGGATAGAGGTGGATGAGGATGGAGTGTGGAAGGAGGGAGAGTATGGAAACAGGTGCACTTCCATCTCCATATATTAATATTAACTGCGGATTCCTCAGATGGCTCGCTTATATATATATATATATATATATATATATATATATATATATATATATATATATATATATATATATATATATATATATATATATATATATATGCGAACAAGCCTGAATGGTCCCCAGGACAATATGCAACTGAAAACTCACACCCCAGAAGTGACTCGAACCCATACTCCCAGGAGCAACGCAACTGGTATGTACAAGACGCCTTAATCCACTTGACCATCACGACCGGACATAATGAGGTGATAGCCGAAGCTATTTGAACCACCCCACCGCCGGCACTCGGATGGTAATCTTGGGCATAGCATTTTACCAAATCACCTCATTCTTTGGGGCACACGTGAGGAACACAAATGCGAACAAGCCTGAATGGTCCCCAGGACAATATGCAACTGAAAACTCACACCCCAGAAGTGACTCGAACCCATACTCCCAGGAGCAACGCAACTGGTATGTACAAGACGCCTTAATCCACTTGACCATCACGACCGGACATAATGAGGTGATAGCCGAAGCTATTTGAACCACCCCACCGCCGGCACTCGGATGGTAATCTTGGGCATAGCATTTTACCAAATCACCTCATTCTTTGGGGCACACGTGAGGAACACAAATGCGAACAAGCCTGAATGGTCCCCAGGACAATATGCAACTGAAAACTCACACCCCAGAAGTGACTCGAACCCATACTCCCAGGAGCAACGCAACTGGTATGTACAAGACGCCTTAATCCACTTGACCATCACGACCGGACATAATGAGGTGATAGCCGAAGCTATTTGAACCACCCCACCGCCGGCACTCGGATGGTAATCTTGGGCATAGCATTTTACCAAATCACCTCATTCTTTGGGGCACACGTGAGGAACACAAATGCGAACAAGCCTGAATGGTCCCCAGGACAATATGCAACTGAAAACTCACACCCCAGAAGTGACTCGAACCCATACTCCCAGGAGCAACGCAACTGGTATGTACAAGACGCCTTAATCCACTTGACCATCACGACCGGACATAATGAGGTGATAGCCGAAGCTATTTGAACCACCCCACCGCCGGCACTCGGATGGTAATCTTGGGCATAGCATTTTACCAAATCACCTCATTCTTTGGGGCACACGTGAGGAACACAAATGCGAACAAGCCTGAATGGTCCCCAGGACAATATGCAACTGAAAACTCATACCCCAGAAGTGACTCGAGAAGAAGTGAAGTGATGGTCAAGTGGATTAAGGCGTCTTGTACATACCAGTTGCGTTGCTCCTGGGAGTATGGGTTCGAGTCACTTCTGGGGTGTGAGTTTTCAGTTGCATATTGTCCTGGGGACCATTCAGGCTTGTTCGCATTTGTGTTCCTCACGTGTGCCCCAAAGAATGAGGTGATTTGGTAAAATGCTATGCCCAAGATTACCATCCGAGTGCCGGCGGTGGGGTGGTTCAAATAGCTTCGGCTATCACCTCATTATGTCCGGTCGTGATGGTCAAGTGGATTAAGGCGTCTTGTACATACCAGTTGCGTTGCTCCTGGGAGTATGGGTTCGAGTCACTTCTGGGGTGTGAGTTTTCAGTTGCATATTGTCCTGGGGACCATTCAGGCTTGTTCGCATTTGTGTTCCTCACGTGTGCCCCAAAGAATGAGGTGATTTGGTAAAATGCTATGCCCAAGATTACCATCCGAGTGCCGGCGGTGGGGTGGTTCAAATAGCTTCGGCTATCACCTCATTATGTCCGGTCGTGATGGTCAAGTGGATTAAGGCGTCTTGTACATACCAGTTGCGTTGCTCCTGGGAGTATGGGTTCGAGTCACTTCTGGGGTGTGAGTTTTCAGTTATATATATATATATATATATGTATATATATAATATTAAATATGACCGAAAGATTAATAATTAAGATTAAGATTAATAATTCTAACACGAATTTTCTCGCTCTTTCTTACGTTTCTTTTCACTATTGATGGTAATTCAAAAATCAATTCTCCAAAATTCATTTTTATTTTTAGTCTGACGCGACACTTGAGCGCGTTTCGTAAAACTTATTACATTTTCAAAGACTTTAATTTACACACACACACACAAGGTTCGGTCATATATCTACGTTAATTTTAACTCCAATAAAAAAAATTGACCTCATACATAATGAAATGGGTAACTATCATTTCATAAGAAAAAAAATTGAGAAAATATATTAATTCAGGAAAACTTGGCTTATTAGGCAAATCGGGCCTTGCATAGTAGGCTGAGAAGTGCGTTCTGGCTACTAGGTATGACATATATATATATATATATATATATATATATATATATATATATATATATATATATATATATATATATATATATTACTATATTTTGGTAGCAGTCTTTCCTGTAGACATATATTATTAAATATGACCGAAAAAGTAAGATTAATAATTCTAACACGAATTTTCTCAATCTTTCGTACATTTCTTTTCACTGTTGGTGGTAATTCAAGAAGAAGAATTTAAGAAGCTGCCCTTTCTAGATGTAGCAGTCATGGAAAAGAGCGGAGGTTTCCACACTGCAGTCTACACTAAGGAAACGATCATAGGAATGTGCCTAAATGCCAACAGCGACTGCCCAGACAGGTACAAGAGGAGTGTTGTTAACGCATATGTCGACCGTGCTCTCAGCCACAGCTCAGAATGGAAGCAAGTCGACGAAGAACTCTGTAGGGTAAGGCAGGTCCTAGTCAACAACGGCTTCTCCAATGGTTTCGTCGAAGACATCATAAGAAGGAAAGTGAAACGCCATGCAACCTCTGAAGAGACAACTAACACAACACCTATACCCCCTATTAGACTCTTTTACAGGAACTTCTTTTCCACAGCTCATAAAATGGAGGAAAGGGTCCTGAAAGACATTGTTAGTAGAAACGTTATCCCTACAGACAAAAATCAGAGGATACAACTGACGATTTACTATAAAACCAGAAAAACGGCCAGCCTACTCATGAGAAACTCTCCAGACACAAAACAGAACGCTTTAAAAGAGACTAACGTCGTCTATGCCTTCAAATGCCCTCTTGGGGACTGTAAGCTCCAAAAAAACCAGTATATAGGCAAGACAACAACATCTCTTTCTAGGCGTTTAACGATGCATAAGCAACAGGGCTCCATTAAGGAACATATAATCTCTTCCCACAACCAAACCATCGCCAGAGAAATCCTAGTAAACAACACAGAAATCATCGATAGATACAGCGATAGCAGGCGGCTTGACGTTTGCGAGGCACTACACATCAAGAAGTCAACACCAGCAATCAACAGCCAATTATTGCACAACTATATTCTACCCACCTCAAGACTCCGCTCCAATATAGAAGCATCAAGAAATATGGACCAATAGGCTTTCTACAAACACTTCTATTCAATATCCATTGTTTCGTGTTCTGTCTTGTGTTGATGAAATTAATACCCTATTAATACCACTTCTTGTTCTGTCTTGTGTTGATGAAATTAATACCCTATTAATGCCAAATCTTGTTCTGTCTTGTGTTAATGCCACATCACCCCTTCCACCTCACTCAAATGTAGATATAAAATCGGAGATGCGTAAGTTCTATTCAGTTGTGTATTTGTGAACTAAAGTCTTTGAAAATGTAATAAGTTTTACGAAACGCGCTCGTGTCGCGTCAGACTAGAAATAAAAATGAATTTTGGAGAATTGATTTTTGATTTACCTCCAACAGTGAAAAGAAATGTACGAAAGATTGAGAAAATTCGTGTTAGAATTATTAATCTTACTTTTTCGGTCATATTTAATAATATATATATATATATATATATATATATATATATATATATATATATATATATATATATATATTATTAAATATGACCGAAAAAGTATATATATATATATATATATATATATATATATATATATATATATATATATATATATATATATATATATATATATATATATATATATATATATATATATGTTGTACCTAGTAGCCAGAACGCACTTCTCAGCCTACTATGCAAGGCCCGATTTGCCTAATAAGCCAAGTTTTCATGAATTAATTGTTTTTCGACTACCTAACCTACCTAACCTAACCTAACCTAACCTATAAAGATAGGTTAGGTTAGGTTAGGTAGGGTTGGTTAGGTTCGGTCATATATCTACGTTAATTTTAACTCCAGTAAAAAAAAATGACCTCATACATAATCAAATGGGTAGCTTTATCATTTCATAAGAAAAAAATTAGAGAAAATATATTAATTCAGGAAAACTTGGCTTATTAGGCAAATCGGGCCTTGCATAGTAGGCTGACAAGTGCGTTCTGGCTACTCGGTACGACATATTGACCTTAGGAGTGTGTCATATTCTGTTAATTTTGGGCTGTCGAAGGAGGGAGCACACCTTAGGAAATAGGTCCTATGTTAAATGTTATATATATATATATATATATATATATATATATATATATATATATATATATATATATATATATATATATATATATATATATATATATATATGTCGTACCTAGTAGCCAGAACTCACTTCTCAGCCTACTATGCAAGGCCCGATTTGCCTAATAAGCCAAGTTTTCCTGAATTAATATATTTTCTCTACTTTTTTTCTTATGAAATGATAAAGCTACCCATTTCATTATGTATGAGGTCAATTTTTTTTATTTGAGTTAAAATTAACGTAGATATATGACCGAACCTAACCAACCCTACCTAACCTAACCTAACCTATCTTTATAGGTTAGGTTAGGTAAGGTAGCCGAAAAAGTTAGGTTAGGTTAGGTTGTCGAAAAACAATTAATTCATGAAAACTTGGCTTATTAGGCAAATCGGGCCTTGCATAGTAGGCTGAGAAGTGCGTTCTGGCTACTAGGTACGACATATATATATATATATATATATATATATATATATATATGTCGTACCTAGTAGCCAAAACGCACTTCTGAGCCTACTATACAAGGCCTGATTTGCCTAATAAGGCAAGTTTTCATGAATTAATATATTTTCTCTAATATTTTTCTTATGAAATGATAAAGCTACCCATTTCATTATGTATGAAGTAATTTTTTTTTATTGGAGTTAAAATTAACGTAGATATATGACCGAACCTAACCAACCCTACCTAACCTAACCTAATCTACCTTTATAGGTTAGCTTAGGTTAGGTAGCCGAAAAACAATTAATTCATGAAAACTTGGCTTATTAGGCAAATCGGGCCTTGCATAGTAGGCTGAGAAGTGCGTTCTGGCTACTAGGTACGACATATATATATATATATATATATATATATATATATATATATATATATATATATATATATATATATATATATATATATATATATATATATATATATAGATATATATATGTTTCATTGAATATGACCGCATATTCTGTATTTATTATTTTCTGGTTTAGGGCTTCTATCCCTCTAACTATTTTCTTAGCATCAGGGCTTAGTTGGAATAGGAGTTCTCCAAAACTAATTTTCGTACTTTTAAGGTGAAAAAAAGAAGTGATTTACTATAGAGTGTATTACACTTATTTATACAGTTTGCACAACGTTTTGAACCTCCATGGTTCATTCTCAAGTGAACAGATCTTACAATGCTGGTTGATTTTATACCTGCACTGGGTCAGGTGATAATACAATAAAGGTGAAAACATGGGGGGATACATAAGGGATAAATGTGAGGTGAAACATAGAGGTAACTGCAGAAGGCGTATTGGCCCATACGAGGCAGCTCCTATCTAAACACAAAGATTAATCCAGTGTAATTGGCCTGTTATGTTGGACATTGTCTTCTGTGTTGGCATCGTTATGTTCTGATCTTGTCCTTACTCTCATGGTGGGTAGAGTAAATAGTTCCGTGATTTGGGTGTTCATGGTAGGTTGTTCTATTCTTATGTGAATTGCCTCAAGAATTTGTAATCTTCTTGCATCTTGGGTTTTGTCTATTATGCAGGTATTCTTTTTCAACATTTCTCTTGTTAGAGTGATGTCATGGGCTTGTGTCATGTGATTCCTAGGGGCACCGGATTGAAGATGGCATGTCAAACGCCTCGTCAGCTTGGTCGACGTCATACCTATGTACTTAGATTGAAGGTTACATCCTTCATGGGGGCAAGTGTACATGTATACAACGCTTGACTGCTGTAGAGGGTTCTCCGTCGGCTTCGGGCTGTTTTTGATAAGGAGTTCGGAAGTCTTCTTGGTTTTGTAGAATATTATCAGGTTTATGTTTTGGTTAGGAGTAGTGCTTTTTACTCCTTTACGGATTATTTCTTTCATTATTCTTTCCTCTTTTATATGTTCACTGTGCATGGTTGATTTGTAATATAATTTTATTGGAGGTGTTGTGGTTTCTGTTCTAGGTTCTGGATTATACCAACGGTCCAAGTGTCTTCTTATCGCAGCGTTTATTTCCGCGTTGCTATATCCATTTATTTATTTCGCGTTTATTTCCGCGTTGGATATAGCAACGCGGAAATAAACGCTGCTATAAGAAGACACTTGGACCGTTGGTATAATCCAGAACCTAGAACAGAAACCACAACACCTCCAATAAAATTGCAGTAGGGGGTGGTGGCTTCCGCTGCCGGAGATGGTGTGGACTCTGGTGCTGGGTGTGGCCTGGTGGTGACGTTACGGAAGGATGCGCGCCGTCCGAGTTCCCTGCTGTAGTCTGGTGGTTTGCCCGGGGCCGCGGGTACCCCTGTGGTGCAGGTGCGCATTGGGGCCCTGGGGGACGTGTTGCCGGCGTCTGTGATGCCGCCGGGTCACTGGTCGGCGATTGCCGAGTTACTGCTGTCTGACGGACTGGAGTACTTTCATGGTGGGCAAGTTCCCTTCCTGTGGGGGCGAGTAGCGACTTCTCGCCTCATGAGTACTACCATCTGGGTCCCCTGTTTGCAGGTGTTTGTTGCCCAGGTTACGGATGTTATGGCGTCCCCGGTGGGTGGACGGGACCCTTTGCAATGGGTGTTCTGGGAGGCGTTCAATGTCTGGTTCCCTCGGGCCAGGTTCCCGGGCAAGTATGTGCTCTGATTTCCTGTGTATTTGCTCTATGACATGCTATGTGCCCTTCTGGCTGTTTGTTTGCCCTGTTATATTATGTGCTTCTGCCTCTCCCTTTGTGCCTTTCTTTGCCGTGTGGCATATTAGTGTCTAGTGCTTGGCGTCACTCGTTTCGCGTTTTGGCTTGGCGTTTCGCCTTTCCTGGCTTCGCAATTCACCCTTCACGGGTACGCCGGGGCGCATCCGATCCCACGAGTAGTGAAAAGTGCGACTAGAACCGCGCGCACCAGCTGTCAGGTGGCTCTATTAGAGCCAGCTGTCCATGTGGGTCAAAGGTATGTGGCCACATAGGGTTGTAGAGGAATTTTCCCGGATGTTGGGGCGTGTCGGACGCGTGTGAGCGTCCGGTGTTTGGTATGCGGTCAGGAAAGATGGGGGGGTCATGTTGTGTGGGGGTAGGAGAGTGTGTACGGCTATGTGGTATGTGGTATAGTATGGAATATGAGAATATGAGGATAATAGTAGTTGAATATGTATGTTTGTTTACCGTAGAGTTAATCCTGTGTGTAGATAATAGTTTGTTTAAAGATGAGAGTATGTATTGCTATGTAGAGGTTGTGTGTAGGTGTGAGGGGTCCCAACATATGTTGTTGGGGTGGGGTGGAGGTGAGTGAGGGGTGAGGGGAGCTTCCCCTCGGCGGGAGAGTGTTTAGGGTCATTGTGGTTAAAAGCGAGGGTGGAAATGGGCTTGAGGTTTTTGACAGCCATTATTATTCTTCGAGGTAAGCAGGTGTGTTTGGTGACAGTCCATGAGGAGAATAGTTGCGCCATACATGGCAGGAAGTGTTAGGAGAGTAGGAGAGAGAGAGAGAGCAGAGTCTCTTAAGACGTAGCAGTTGGTTGAGAAGGTTTGTTTTATGTAACAATGCACGGGTGCTGTATAGGTGACAGACTGGGTTGTGTTGGGAGCCGCACCAGGGGTGGATGTGGTCCATTAGCCTTAATCGTTTGTCAAAGTCTTCAGAGGGTCTGGGAGATGTTCACTCCAGCAGGGCTCTCCCATCACTGCGGATTCGTTAAGGAGGGGTGTTGTTCTTACTTCCGCCAGCTGGCCCTCACCTGCCCACCATCAATCACTTCTCATTTGATCGGGATCGTTTCCCTCCCCTCACACACAAACGCGACGTTAGTTCACTGCGAGTCTTCATTCGCTACACACACGCCATACAGCTCCGCATCATGGAAAGATGAACCTTAACAGCCTGCATGAAATGCGGTGTGTTCTATATTCCATCACCAAATCAACTATGTCGTCTTCAGTGCACAAGCTGTGAAAAACCACCCCTAGGCCATTACGACATCAAATGCAAGCGATGTCAGCAGATTTTCTGTGATAACCGTGAGTGTTATTCTTATTTAATATTCCACAGTTCATTTTATGGCATCCACAGGTGAAATATCGCATTTGTCAACTATTATCTCTCTCTTATAGTGTGAGAATAATTACTCATTCGGGCTATTACATTCCACACAGTAAAATATGTTCTTTTTCAATTTCAGTTTACAAAACCGTGAAATGTCCTTATTGCTCACCTGCCCCTCGAGGAGGTCATCGTCGGAATGAAACTTCTCATAAACATAGGAATCATGTATAAATATACTTCTCTTACCTGTAATACATCCAGTTGCAAGCAAACACACATGCATAATAAACATATTTTCCCCTTTCACCCATGCTGAATATCATTTTGTTTCATTTCAGGTTATAATCCGTACCTCAATCGACGGAGTGAACAGATAGACGTCATCGAGTCGGTATCCCATCTGTCCCACACTGAGCTAAGGAGAGCTGATGTCACTCGCGAGCATCCCCCGCCCCTTCAACAAGGGCGGCAGCACCGCCAGATTGAGGGCTACGAGACATTATCACGCCCAGTTAACACAACGTTAAGGATTCATAGCCTCACTCCTGCTCAACCTCCACACCGGGACATAAGTAAGTTAATCTGTCTTATTTCAGTCTATTTCCTAAACATATTAATTCCCACTAGTCTGTTCCCTCACCTTAATATATATATATATATATATGCTTTCATTCTTTCTAGAGATAATATGTTTTTCTTTTTTTTACAGATACTACACCGCTATGCATAGATTTGGTATCCAGCAGCGTTGAGAGTGACAGTGAGAGTGACACACCCAACTCAGCAGAGCGGACATTACCCTTTCGCGGCTCTCAGTCCTCGGCTCACAGGGAGGGAAGGGGTTGTTCACGCACTCACTCAATTCCCCCTTCCTCCCCCAGCCCCATACCCCAATCAATCAGCGACAGGTACAGCAGCAGCAGCAGCAGCAGTGGTGAGAACACTACCGTTAACAACAGCATCACAGTCCGTGAGAATAGCCTTGACTCAGACGACAGCTCAGCAGACCTTGACCTTGACTCTTCAGCGTCTGTCAATTCTGACTGGTTAGCACCGTCTGGCGTAATAGCTGACTGTGCAGTGTCGCCCATTCATCTCGGAGGGGGACTATAACCACCCCCAACCCCCCTAGCCCTCTCCCATCACCCCCACCACCTCTCTCGCCCTCTCCTCCACCTGCCCTAGAAATTCAACCTCAGCTGCTGGATCGAATTGATAACTATAATGGCGGCTATGTTCGGCTTTCATTCTCCATACCAGAACATGTTAACACCTCCCCAGGACTCTATCTGAGAACATACAGTGAATTTTTCATTAATGAAATTCGATCCCTTTTCTCCCCACAACACCCATCCCTCCTAATTTACCCAGACATCACTCTAATTGTGCGGAATTTAAATGTACAACAAAACGGAGAGGAGGAGGAGAATCTATTGGATCCTATATATAACGATGGCTTTCCCATACGAGGTGAGGGGCGAACAGTAACTCTAGAGGAAGTAGATACACTTATTGATTTTTGGGCTGACGAATTGACAGGGAAAATATCCCAGTACCTGGAAGAGAGAGTCCAATGTCTTGGTTGAGCGGCTCACCGGGTTTTACATTAACTGTGGTCAGATTGAACACCCGATAAGATTAGGCTCTCATGTAGACTATCCTGAAGGGTTGCGTGGAAAAAAAAATGGTTTTCAATCCAGAGGGAGAAGCTGATATTTGCCTTATGCAGTGTGTTGCTGCTTATAAATGTTTAGCTAAGGGGATGCGTTTAGATAATATCTGGCTAGATTTGTGAATGCTAGTTGGTGTCTCAGACACATTAATTGGCCAGCAGATGTCAATTCTGCAGTGACGTTTGAGGATATTCACAAGGTAGAGAAAATTAATAAAGTCAGTATATTCATCTATTCACTAGAAAGAGATGAAAATGCTAGACGACAACGACACTACATTACATTAGCTAGGAAGGGAAGAGGGGGATATACAGATGTCATACCATTGCTGATGTTGGAAGCTCAACACTTAGTATTAATTAATTATTTTAACCAATATGTACGTAATATGCGAGATCATGGAGATCTAATCCCAAGTCATCACAGCTTTTGTCATTGTTGTATGATATCACTCCCACCAGGTCCCATGCAGAGTCATGAAAGTACATGCAAAGTACATCAGACTCTCAAATTTTACCCACCAGAGTGGAAGATTACTTTCCGTAACAATGGACGTGGATATGGTCCTAGTCACATGTGCTTTTATGACTTTGAGTGAATGTTAGACCGCTCGAACCCTAAGGGAATGATAGAATCACGTCACAACGCAGTGGCGTATGCGTACATCATTATTGACAGACAGATGAATATTGTTGAGAATGACACTTATTTGGGTAAAGATGCGGTCAATAACTTTGTAACCACGCTAGAAGCGTCATGGGCTAGAATCAAGAAGGGGTTAGTATCCTATGAACTTCACATGTCCCAGCAATAGCAGGCAATATTTGAGACAAAAACTGCCTGTGAACTTTGTGATGAACCTTTTAACGGAGAAGATGTAATCAAAGTCAGGCATCACGACCACACAGTAAGATTCCACAATTATCAAGCAGCTTACTGTGATAGATGTAATTTGCAGTGTATAAATTCATACAAGTTCCTATACACTTTTTCCCACAACGCTTCCTATGATTTAGGAGTAATCCTAAACGAGATGAGAGATAGACCAGGAAGTGAAATAGATATATTAGCTAAGGATGGATTTAAATTTATGAAAGTTGATGTGAACAATTTAAGATTTTTTGATAGTTTAGCCCTTCTCAACGGCTCACTAGGAAGAATAGCCAAGGATCATATTGATAGTGGGAAACCTACCACATTCACTTTGGCTATGTTAAAAGGTGTAAATAAAGCGGCCATCCCAAAACTGCTCAAGGGTAAACAATCATTCTGCTATGATTATTTATCCTCTATGTCTGTGTTAGATGAACCACACCTTCCTTCTCACGGTAAGTTTTACAATACACTAAAAGACGAAGAGTTGTCAGAAAAAGATTATAAACAAGCCTTAGACATTTTTGATTTGGCTAAATGTCGCAACATAGGGGAGTATCTGCTCCTTTACCTCAAAGTGGACACAGGTTTGCTAGCTGATGTGTTCACAGTCTGGCGAGACACCATGCTTGCTATCTACAAATTAGACATTTCCCACTACATTTCTTTACCCCTCATTTGCTTGGGATGCATTCTTGCTTAAATCGAAAGTTGAACTTGATGTTGTGTCAGATCCATTGTTATATGATTTAATTCGCCGGAATCTCCGAGGCGGGTTAACCAGTGTGTAGAGACAGTATACGAGTGTGGAGAACCAGCATACAGGCTTAGATCTAGGGGAAGATAGTAGCTACATCATTTACTTAGATTTTAATAGTCTTTACGGGGCGTGTATGACTGAACTGCTCCCTCGTGGTGGGATTCGGAAACTGACAAACAATGAGCGTGATGCCCTGCTAGAGCGAGGCTTGGAGAATATCCCATGTGATTGGTCCAAGAGATATTGGGTGTTGTGTGATACACTGCAGGTCCGACCTGAGGTAGCTAGGTATACAGATGAACTGCCTCTAGTTCTTTCCCATACTTGCATTACCGAGGATCACATTTCACCCTACAGTAAGAATATTCTTACAGAAGAAAGTCGCGGTCTGCCTAAAAACAACACTAAATTAATTGCTTCTCACCTTCCTCAGAAAGACTACCTCGTTAGTCTGGGCTTGTTACAGTTGCTCATGCGCATTGGATTAGAAGTAGCTAAAGTTCACGACATCTACGAATTCGAGCAGGAGACCTACCTTAAAGACTTCATTGAAACCAATGTTCGTGAACGTGTCAGTGCCAAATGCGCGATAAAAAAAAAGGCTTTCAAACTCGTATCAAACTCTATATATGGAAAGAGTCTCACAGATGTATCTAAATATGGGAACAAACACTATTTGGTCACAGATCGTAGACATTTCCTGAAACATGCTCGAAACCCATTCTTCAAGCGGAGTCTTTTGTTAAGTAAGGATCGTGTGATATGTACCATCAAGCAGAAGTCTCTCCTAGTCAACACTCCTACGTATCTGAGTTATCATATACTTCAAATTGCTTAGAGACGCCTCTATGAGTTCTGGTATGATGTTGTCAAACCCACGTATGGGGATAAAGCGAGTCTGTTACATACAGACACAGACTCTTTTATCATTAAACTTGACTGTCAGGATGTGTTTGAAGAGTTGAATAAGTCTCCTCTCTTCGACTGTATGGATTTTAGTAATTTTAATGACACACATTCATCCTACTCTAAAGTGCATGAAGGTGAACTAGGATTGCTCAAGTCTGAAATAGGCTCTAAGATTATTAACCAGTTAATTGCTCTCAGACCTAAAACATATTCGTTCACCACACATGATGGGGAGCACACTTGTAAGTGTAAGGGCGTACCATACCATCTACAAGAGAAACTCTCACACGACTCGTTTCAGCACACTCTTGAAACAAACACTTCAATCAGGTATGTGTCGAGATCTATACGCAACGTGCAAGGAAAGATTTGTACATGTCGCAGTACCTGCAGTGGATTGTCAGCATTTGACGATAAACGCTTCATTTTAAGCCCCACACAGTCCCTAGCGTATGGTCATCCTGATATTCCCAATAACAATGATGATGAGATGGATGTAGAGGTGGGAGAGGAGGAGATGGAAGAAGTGTTTATGGAGGAGGAGGAAGTGGAAGTAGAGCAACCACAGAGACTCTACCCAATATTCCGCCCCTGGAGCAAACGCGATGTTACAGCTCAGAAACTATTCAACCCTCACTAGATTTTATGTTGTACAATTTAGTTAGTATTAAGATAGATGATCCATATGACTAGAACTATTTATACTAAATGAATTGGATATTTAATATTATTGTTTGTGAACTGTAAGAACTATGATTAGTTTTATAAAATGTTGTTGCTGTACATAAAATATGTGAATAAACACCTGTAAATGACTATGTTTGTATAAATACCACCTCATTTCCTTAGTTTTTAGCAGTCTTAACGAAGCATGAATCATGGACAGTTCCTATGATATAATCCATGAGGAACATCTAGATATTTTCAGAGAACCATCTCGTGTTATTATTGCTGGTTATTCAAACAGCGGGAAATCCTACTTGTGCAGTAAACTTGTAAGGAAGTATCAGCACAAGTTCTCCTCAATAATTATATGCGGAGGAGGTTACTCTGAATTACGATCAGATCCACAAATTAAAAGGAAGCTGATCGAGCATTCAACCATTATTGATCCTATTGAAGAGCGAGTGGATAATGACTCGCATATCTTAGTAATCTATGATGACCTTTTTACAGAGTCTGCGATTCAAAAATCTTAACAGACATTTTTACTAGGGGCCGACATTTTATGGTTTCCGTCATACTGATTACTCAAAATATATTTTTTCCTGGTAAATATTCGAGGAATATTAGTTTAAATGCTTCTCATTTCATATTGGTTAAATCACGAGACCTGTCACAAATTGAAACACTCGGACGACAAATATTTGGGAAACAGGATTCAAAGAAATTTGTAGATTTATATAAGAAAGTTATTAGCCAACCCTACGGTTATTTGCTAGTAGATCTGGGCTCGAACACTCCCTGTACTATAACATTACGCGGTAATATTGTTCACGAACCGCCCTATGCGATAGTTTACCAATGGTGAGCAAGAAAGATGTATTGGAACGAGTATATAACGACCCCTCATCTAGCGGTGGTCTTGGAGGGGTACAGAGGTTGTATAAGGCCGCCAAATTAATTAACTCTAGTATAACTCTAGCCGATGTAAAGGACTATCTGAAAAGCTCTGACTCCTATACGTTGCATTATTTACAACCACATAAATTCCCTCGGCGTCGGGTGTTAAGCCCTAAACCACGACTATTTCAAGCTATAGACTTGGCCGAGATGAGTTTATTGGACAAACATAATGGAGTGAAATATTTACTCGTATGTGTAGATATTTTCTCCAGGTACGCCCAAGTAGTACCCTTACGCTCCAAGGACGGGAAAAGTACCAGTAAAGCTCTGGCTTTAATTCTAGATTCACCTCATTCTCAGGGAGTGCGCAAAATTAATTCTGATCGAGGTGGCGAATTCTATAACGCCACTATGAAAAAAATGCTGGCAGCAAAGAGAGTACAGTTATATAGTGTATTTTCTCAGGAGACTAAAGCTTCAATCGCTGAGCAGTTCATACGTACTTTAAAAGGTAAACTTTACAAGTTTATGACGGCGCACAACACTTTAAAATACATGCAGGCTCTACCAGATATTGTGAAAACATATAATTTAACCCCACACAGAGGATTGAAGGGGAAGACACCTACGGAGGTGCACGCTCTGTCCTCGCCCAGCGAACACGCCAAACAATTTGATTTAATGTATAAAAGCCCGAGCAAATCAAAGAGAACTGTCATTCCTCGATTGAGTGTTGGTGATACAGTACGCATCACTCTATCTGATCGCATTTCCAAGTTTAAGAAAGGGTTTAAGCAGCAGAACACCCGAGAGATATTTACAGTTACACGTATTGATCGGAGACAACACATCCCTATATACTTTCTAAAAGATCTGAATGGGGAAGAAATTGATGGTGGCTTCTATAAACAAGAATTAACACCCACACATTTGCCTCGAACTTTTAATATTGAAAAGGTATTGGGGCAACGCAGAGTCTCTGGCAAACTTCAGTATAAAGTTAGGTACGCAGGTTATGATCGATCATTCGATCAATGGATTGATGCTGCTGAGATATTATATTTATAATGAAGAAGCCCTTAGTTTATAAATACACGGAATTGATCCAACTATTATCAAAACTTCAGTATTCCTCGAGAAAACAGTTGATTGAAAAATTGAAGAAACCACATATAAATTGTTTATCAAAAATTTTTAATAACTTTAAAAAAAAAATTGCCCATACCTGACAAGGTTGTTAAAAAGTTGAAAAAATATAAATTGCTTATTCGGTCACTAGCCTGTAAGAAACCTTCTGTGTCAACTAAGAAACAGATATTAACGAGTAAACGAGGAGGCAGTATTTTATCCATTATTTTGCCGATTGCAGCTAGTTTAATTACAAGGTTGTTCAGTAAGTAAAGTAAAATGAAAGCCTTTTATCTCGTACCGCGTAAAATAGTGGACAACCGGAAAGCTGCACACAGCCCTGCTTACCCCACTGTGAAAGCTGTTGCTCAACATCTTACTGTCAAACCTCCTCCTCCTCAGTTGCATAACAACCCTTCCATAAAACATTTAATAGATTTGAAGTTGAAAGTGCGAGATCATGAATATGCAAGATCCTTGCTAAACCATTATGATGCTACTGGAATCGTTCGTTGGGATCTGAATGGAAATGTATTGGCTCCAGTATCTGGCATACATATAATTAACGACATTATACATAAAATGACTGTGCTTAAATCTGTTTTTTTACCGGATAAACTTCCCACTGCTCAACTGTTGTTCACACTAACTTCTACACCACGAGATTTATTCCGTAATACTACGGCAAGCAGTCAAGTGTATGAGGCTCCATCTGTTAAGAGAAAGGCAACTGCAAAGATTGATCCACACAGTAAAAGGAATGCTTCCTGGATCGTACATTAACAGGTGAGTGTATATAAATGTATATGTAATGTGTAGCTAGCTTTACTCGGCAAAAAGCAGTCTAAGGAGATAGAGCGATGGACACTCACGTGATATACGCCACCAGCGTATCAGATAAGCATTTATTCCCCAATAACATCCCCGCATCTTTCCAAAATCGATTGTTTAACCAGCTTGAATTAGATCCCAGGAGGAGTTGTGAAATGTGTCTACAAAAATTACTCCTCCCCACTTCCCATTACGTTATTAAGCGTGATAATCCTGAGGCATATATACGTGTAGGGGTTACGTATGAGAAAGTGGGCGAGGGGAAATACATGCATTCAAAGCATTTATTATCATCTGATGTTTTAGCTGGAACTATAAAAGAAATTAATACCACGATTAATACAGAAATAGAGGCCATATTTTCAAGTAATGCTAAACTGAGTTTTTTTTAGGAAAGTCATTAAAACAATTTTCAGCTAAATACGGAACGCATTTTATTAAATATGATTCTTCCTCCAATCGAAACAAGTTCACTACTGTGATTAGTGAGGAGAATATTAGCTCTGCAACGGGGCATAAAAACATCAGTAGAGTCACATTGTCATTTGGGACGGCGTTTGGGAAAGAGTTGGGCTTAGTTCCAGAAATTGAATATGACATATTCACAAAACGTCAGTATGCCTCGAGTGTAGTTAACACATGTCTATTCCCGCCAATGCCTAGAGGAGGAGTTGATATTCTGTGTGTTTGTTGCGATAAAATCTCTTCTACTAGATATGGGAACCAGTCTGGAAATATTTTGGATGTAATCTCCCTAAATGGAAGTGATAACAGCAACAATAAAAAACTATATGTGCGTCTTAACACCAACATGATAGACAGCATCAGCATCACTATTAGGGATCAAGATGGTAACCCAATACATTTTGATGAACATGGGTGCTCCATAGCAGTCTTGCATGTACGTCCTGTTGCAGGAGGTATATAACACCAACGCTTTCCCACCACTCCTCATTCGTCTGAAACAAGCGAAGAAATGCGTGTCCACTTTATTCCCCCCTCTGTTGAGGAATTATACATTCTGTTAACCTCTCCTAGAGGTGGGGGGACTGATGATATACGGATTTTCAACAGCAGTAGACGTTATATGCGTGGAGGAGGAATATTTTCCTTTTTAAGAGGAATAGCGCGTCGAGCAGCGCCCTTTATCATGAGAACACTGGCTCCGGCTGCGCTTAGCTTGGGGCAGAACGTACTAGACGACATTAATAATGACAAACAAACTTTCAAACAATCCCTTAAGAAACGCGGAGTTGAAACATGGAAAGGAGTGGGGAAGCAAATGATAGGCGGAAGAGTGCAGAAAAGGAATAAACAAACAAAAATATTCGTAAACATCAAATGTTTTACTAAAGCGAAATATAATGATGTGCTGTCATAAATTCTTCTCACTGGGCTGGTGTTGTCTAAATCGCGAACATGGACGGATATAACGGTCTGGGCCTCCAGGTGCCATTAGAACACTATACAGCTGCTGTTAGGTAAGCCTTTCCTAAAGTATTTTCCCCTCGATTGGTAGAATCAACAATTGCAAGCAGACAAACGGTGGATGTATTACCTGTGAATTCTGGGGTCAATAATAAGTTTACAGACACCTATCTGGAATTCATCATGAAGGGAGTGAATGGCCAACTAGTGGATATATCATCTATAGCTTTGGAGTTGTCTATTGATCTAACTGAAGAAGATGGAACAACACCTTCAGGAGATGCTAAAAACGTTTCGTTGGTGAATGGATTATCGCAAACTCTATTCAAATTCGCTATTGTGTATTTAAACGAAACAGTAGTTGAAACCAGCTCATTATTCTCATTCTGGTCGTACGTAAAGTTATTATCTACGATTTCTGGGTGTAAGGCTAACCGCTATGATAAACTGTCACAGTTTTTTAACCATGTCGATCCTGGTAAAATTGAAGCTGGTTATTTCACTAACGTCTCGGCTGGGGAGAAGCAACGGATGACTGATATGAAAACGAGTGGCGTGAATACTTCTTTTAAACTAATGCTGGATGTCACATCAGTTAGTGAATACGTTTTGGATAATGTGGATGTCAGAGTGCGGCTCGAACTTCAACCTGATAAATGGCTTATACTCAGCGATAATGAACACGCTAATTTTAAATACAATATCAAGTCTACACGTCTATGGGTGGATCGGGTATTGCCGTACCCTGAAGGATTAGTAGCTGTTAATAAAGCCATGGTGCCGAACAACTCTCCTATTATGTATACTTTTAATAAAACTTTATACAAAACGTATATATTGGGCACAGGTCAGCGCTCGATAACCATGGACCAACCGTGGGGGACTGTTATACCAGAACATTTATATATGATCATCCTTGATATGGAGGCAGTGTCTGGTGCATATAATCGCAACCCGCTTTATTTGGAAAACTGCGAGCTTAGTAAAGTATTAATATCACAGAATAGCACTAATATTGTCAATATTGGGTGCGACTTCCCTCATAACTGCGCCAAGTTGTATTACACTGCATTACAAGCCTTAGGCTTCGGTAAAGACAATATATTGTCTTATGACACATATGTGAATGGTGGAACCATACTGGCCTTTAATTTACAACCTGAGGATATAGATGACACCATCAGGATTGAAAAAAGTGGTAATCTGCGGATCGCTTTGGAATTTAAACGCGGTGTGGCTAGAAATAAAGTCATTCTAGTTTACGGGTCTACAACAGGTGTGATCAGCATTAACGCGGATCGTCGCGTTATTTGCGATACGCGCGGATAAATATTAATATGAATTGTTTGGAAATAAATGAAGCTATCAGAAGTAATTTAGGTGATAAGGTAAACTATCTAGGATGTTCCCTAGCTGATGACGTAAGGAAAATACTGACAAAATACATAAAAAAAGACCTGTGGTCTTCATATTCAACACTCTGGAGTCTGGTTCTCGTAATAAAATGGGGCATTGGATAACATTCTATGTAAATAAGGATGAAGGTAGAAGCGAGGTAGTTATACTAGACAGCTACGCCAATCCTGCAATAGGATCTTATTCAAGATATTTTGAAGAGTTTATGTCCTACTTCCAAGACTATGCCCTTTATATTATGAAGAAAAGGATTCAATCCCTGAATAGTTACTTCTGTGGGAGTTACGCCGTTTATTTTGCCTATCATTTTTCCAGACTAAGCTTAGAGGCCGTCCTGCTTCACTTTGATGAAGCATTTAAATATGGTCAATTTCGCAGGAATGATGAAAAAGTGTTGAAATTCAATTATGCTCAGATGAAAATGCCTGTGTGTAAGCAAACATTCTGCTTAAACGGTACTGATGCTGAGTGTGAAACGTTGTGTGACCAAGTTGGCGAGGATGATAGTGCGGTGAGTAATACTTTATGTTAGGATTAAATGATGAACATAATAATGTCTGTATTTATTTTTACAACATTGACAACAAAATCTTATAACCTTTTTCCCCTTTCTACAGATTGGCTGGTTGACTAGCGTGCTGGGAAGGTTCGATGTAATGGATGAATGACTCCCAATCTGTCTGTCTACTACCTAAACCCATTCTACAGATTGAATGATTGACTAGGATGTCAAGAAGCTTCGATGGACTGAATGAAAGCCTTTCACCATCTGTCTGCTAGCTAAACCACCAAGAAGAAGTCTTATTATTATTATTATTATTATTATTATTATTATTATTATTATTATTATTATTATTATTATTATAGCTGTAAATCGCTTAAGTGTTTAATAAAAGAAATAAATTTATATATAATGTGTTTACTTTTCCATCATTTATTGCTCTTAAAAAAAAAATGCTATTTGGGCAAAGAATAATGATGCTGTTGCCATGTTGGTCACGTTACGATTCTGCTTACACATATTAACAGAAATAATACTAAAGGCTTTGCACAGAACAATGGTTGATGGTATGGGAGGGGGGGGGGGTGATTGACGATGACAGGTGTGGACCTGCTGGCAGTAGTAACAACAGCCTTTCCTTAACGAATCCGCAGTGGTGGGAGAGCCCTGCTGGGGTGAACATCTCCCAGAGCCTCTGAAGACTTTAAAAAACGATTAAGGCTAATGGACTACATCTGCCCCTGGTGCCGCTCCCAACTCAACCCGGTCTGTCACCTAGAAAAATAATGACCCCACTGTCAAAACACAAAACCGCAAACAGCTGTTCCCTCCTCATCTTAAGTCCCCTGCTCTCTCTTACCCCTCGGGACCCTCTCAGGTCGAGGGGAAGCTCCCCTTCACCCCTCCCCCCACCACATCAACATATGTTGGGACCCCTCACACCTACACACAGCCTCTACATAGCTTTACTTACTATCATCTTTTAATCAAAACTATTATCTACACACAGGATTAAGTCTACGGCAAACACACATACACATTCAACTACCCTATCCACATATTCCATACTCTAGCACATACCCACACATACCCACACCCCACATACTCTCCTACCCCCCTACAACATGACACCCCATCTTTCCTGACCGCATGACCAAACATCGGACGCTCACACGCGTCCGACACGCCCCAACATCCGGGAAAATTTCTCTACAACCCTATGTGACCACATACCTTTGACCCACATGGACAGCTGGCTCTAATAGAGCCACCTGACAGCTGGTGCGCTCGGTTCTAGTCACACTTTTCACTACTCCCACGATCGTCGTCGCCCCTAACTCAACAACAACAATAACAGCTGAGTGAAGCGTCGTCACTGACACGAGCCATGCAACAGTTATGTAACCATATGGAGCAACTTAAACGAGCTGCCTCCCCATGTTCTGACTTTAAGCGTCTCGCTGATAATCCATGGCTCAAACTATTGACTCAGATACATGATAACCAAAAGTCTATAATCCGAGAGCAGTCGGACCTGATAATGAAGCTACAGAGTGATGCTTTGGCCATGCACAAAATTAACCAAGATCTGTCTGCCAGAGTCGGCCACCTCGAACAGGAATTAAAATCTCTTCAGATCTCGGTTACTAACTCTAAATCAGCAGAAACCTCTAAGAAGCAAGAAGAGATGTTACAAAAGTTAGAGAACCATTTTAACTCCCTACAACAGCAACACACTTCAACCCAAGACGAATCAGACCAACTTAAGCTCCTTGATTCTGTCATCATCTCATCACATGATTTTCCCCATGAAACTGACAGAGAAGACTGTACTGCCATCGTGATCCAGGAATTGCGTACAAAGTTGAATTATTCAATCGAAGCAAGTGACATCAAGTCAGCTTATAGAGTGGGTATGAAATCATCTGGTATAAATAACAGGAAGATTCGTGTGAAATTAGATAGCTGCTCCCGCAAGTCAGACCTTATCACTGCTATGAAATCCAATGTTTATGTGAATGAATGTCTAGCCAGATTCAGACAAAGTCTCATATTTAAACTATGTGGAATCTGCAAAAGATCCACTGCTATTAAACATTGTTTTGTGCGAGATGGTAAAAAAATAGCTAGGAAGACTGACTCTGGAAAAACTTATGTCATAACCACTGAGGCACACCTCACTTCTTTCCTAGATGACTGTGGGATATCAGCTGAATTACCAGAACATAATTTGTAGTCTCACATACAACCAAAGTGTACTTAAGCTCTGCCTTTCCTTTCCAATGGTTTTTTAATTTTATTTTTATTTTTTGTTTGTCGTCTTTGTTATTGAAATTACTTGTTTTTTACTCTTAATTATTTGTTCTTAGTTAATCCCCTTGTCACTAAACCTAGGGCTCTTTATTACCCTGTTATATTTAAAGTAACTTCGTATTTGTTTCTTGTAATCATTTATTGGAATTAATTAAAAGTATAATTGTTTATATAAGCATCTACCTCAGTATCATAGTAAAATCTTCCAAATGAATATACTCTCACCCTGTTTATTTTTACACTTAGATTTATATTAGAGTAAATTTCTAGATTTATTTAGATTTATATGTCATCATTTTTTTGGGGGGGAATTATCTATTTGAGCTCACTTTGTTTTCTTAGGTTCATACTAATTATAGAATTTTAACTAACCATTACTAAGCTAATTATCTTCAAGATCATTTTACTTTATAATTATTACTTTTCTTATTATTTTTTATTTTACATTTATATTGTCGGTCTCTACTGATTTTTTGTGTTTCATTTTATCTAACTTCTGTGTCCTTCCTGGCAATCTATTGGATCTTTATTTTACTTCTAATTTGTTACTATTTTATTGTATTTGCTTCTATTCTTGTGTTTTGCTATATCGTGTATCTTGTATAGTGATCCCTCTGCATCTCTATGCACACTGATATTGATCCTGATCAAAATCTTCTGTCTCATATCTACACCAACCAGCACATTGATCATCTTTATTGCAAGTATTTCACAGCACACCAGGCTAAAAACAAACTCCAAAATAGCACCTGTTTATCAGTTTACAACCAAAATGTTAGATCACTTGGTAAACATTTTGACGATATAAATGCATTACTCACAGCACTAGGTACTAACTTCCCGTTCATTATTTTAACAGAAACTTGGCTAAATAAAGACTATACCCAACTCTACAACTTAGCTGGTTATAAAGCCATTCATAACTGTAGGCCTAATAAAAAAGGTGGTGGGACAGCTATATATTACCGAGATACATTTATCTGCAACAGTGTTATTAGTGACAGAGATGACTACCGTGAATATACTTTTGCTCAGTTTACAATTAAATCCCTTAAATCTTCTTTGACTATTGGAGCCATCTATAGATTTCCCAATACTAACATAGCTTCTTTCTCAGACAACCTAAGGAATTTTATTATAAACAACAATCTCAATAAAAACCACATCATTTTGGGAGGAGACTTTAATATTGACCTGGGTCAATAAATTGCTCTCAAGTTGACTATTTCCTTAACAGCATGATCTCCTGTATGCAAATCCCACAATCACCAAACCTACCTGAGTCACTCAAACATCAGCCACTACCTTGGACCACATATGGACAAACATAACAGCTCCCCCTTGTATCTGGTATAATCAACGACAGAACAACTGGCCACTATCCAACCTTTCTCATAGCGAACATGGACATAACACCACCAAAAAGCAAGAAACTTTCATTTAGGCTACACAGTGAATCAGCTTTAGGCAATCTTAAAGATGCACTTCACAATATTAACTAGGATTTTGAATTCAATAATACCCAGGATATAAATTCAGTAGCTAACCTCTTCCTCTCTAACCTTCATTGTCCCCTTCTAACCAAGCAAGTAACTTACAAAATATTAAACAATCCATGGCTCACAAGTGGCATTCTCAACTCAGTCAACAAGAAACATGAATATGAAAAGAAACTTAGAATTGGCCTAGTTCCAAAGGAAGTAGCTAAAAGGTACTCATCAATACTTACCAGTATCATAAGAAAGGCAAAATTTGCATATTATGTGAATAGATTCAATGAAGCAAAAGGCAACATGAAAAGCACTTGGAAAACAATCTCTAGTATCCTATAGGAACTAAACAACACTCACATAACCAAATAAAACTCTACAAGGATGGGGATATACCGTCAACTGATTTAGAAATGGCAAATGAATTTAATAGTTTCTTTTCATGGGTTGGTGCTAATCTTGTCAGTAAAATCCCACAGACTCAGACACATATTAACACCAATCTCTCAGGCAGCTATCCAAACTCTCTTCTCCTTTCACCAATCAGCCCGGCAGATGTTGTGTCCATCATACACTCTCTAAAAACCAAGGCAGGGAACACCAGTGAAATTCCGTCCATTGTATACAAGAGCGCCTCCCATGCCCTTGCCCCACCCATAGCCTTACTGTTCAACAAATATTTAGAGTGTCACACCTTCCCTGATATCCTCAAAAAAGCAAGAGTAACGCCAGTCCATAAAGGAGGCAATCCGGCGGACATAAACAATTATAGACCAATATCAAATCTACCCATTCTATCAAAAATATTTGAAAAAATTATTTACAAACAGCTCTATTTCTACCACGTAAAATTCGACATACTCAGCCCCTGCCAGTTTGGCTTCCGGTCCCAAAAGAGCACCAACGATGCAATCAATAGTCTCCTTGACGTAATCTACTCAACTCTTGACAAAAATGAGTTTCCGATTGGACTCTTCGTTGACCTAAGAAAAGCCTTTGATACTGTTAATCACAACTACCTCTTACTTAAACTCCAGCATTATGGAATCCGAGGCCTTGCCCTTGACTACATTTGATCCTATCTTATTGACAGACACCAATATGTAACCATCAATGATACAACTTCTTCCACTCTACCAATTACCGTTGGAGTGCCACAGGGCAGTATGTTAGGACCTCTTCTATTTCTTATGTATATAAACGATCTGCCTAATGTCTCTAATATTCTTAAACCTATATTGTTTGCTGACGATAATACCCTTATCTATTCAGACCTCAACCCACATACACTAAATAATGTTGTGAATAATGAATTAAAAAAAGTCCACTTATGGATGTCAACTAACAAACTTACATTAAACATAGAAAAGACTTACTACATCTTATTTGAAAGCAAATCATCTAATGCAATTCAGCTACAGATAGACAACATTAACATCAATAATAAAAATGATGGCAAGTTTCTTGGCCTATTCCTAGAGAAGAGACTCAACTTCAGCACCCATATTCAACACAACTAAGAAAGTCTCTAAGACAGATGGTATACTCTCTAAAATAAGATATTATGTTCCTAACTCTGCTCTCCTCTCACTATATAATGCACTAATCTACCCCTATCTTAATTATGGTCTCTGTGCATGGGGGTCTACCACTGCAAACCACCTTAAGCCCATCATCACCCAGCAAAAATCTGCTATCAAAATGATAACTAACTCTGCTTTCAGACAACACTCAGCTCCCTTGTTTAAATCCCTAAACTTGCTAAATATTAACTCCCTCCACACATTCTCTTGTGTCAACTACATTTACAAAACCCTGTTCTTAAATGCAAACCATGCTCTGAAACTCTCCCTTGACAGATGTAATAGGACCCATTATCACCACACCAGAAATAAATATCTCTTTGATATCCCCAGCGTCAAACTTAATCTGTGTAAACACTCTATGCAAATTAAGGGACCTAGTCTATGAAACTCACTCCCTAGTGAATTGAAAAACTGTCAAACTTTTGCCTTTTTTAAAAGCAAAACCAAAAAGTACCTAATTTCATCTTCTTAGTTTCCTACACTGAGCTTTAAATTTGCTGTGTACCTAGTGTTACCCAATCTCCTAATTTTTATGTATTTAACCCAAACAACTTTATCATTGTGTTCATTGCTGTCTACTTTTATGTGCTAGCCATATGTTGTATTGTGCCTACCAATTTTTGTCAACTACCATTCAAGCTGTCATAGCAATCAATCTGAGCTACCTATGTGCTTTAATATACCCACAATTTTCTCTCATCTTTTTTTTTCTTGCCTTGTAACTGTTATCATTTTTTTAAATTTTGCAAGTATTTCCCTACTTAAAATTTTCTTAGATTAAGGACCTGCCGGAAATGATCCGCGTACTAGTGGCTTTACAAGATTGTAATTACCATATTATGTATCCTCATAATCCCAATGTACCTTCTTGTATATGCATAAATAAATAAAAATAAATAAATAAATAAGAAAAAATTTGGAAAATATATAAATTCAGGAAAACTTGGCTTATTAGGCAAATCGGGCCTTGCATAGTAGGCCGAGTACGACGTTCTGGCTACTAGGTACAACATATATATATATATACATATATGTTGTACTTAGTAGCCAGAACATCGTACTCGGCCTACTATGCAAAACCCGATTTGCCTAATAAGCCAAGTTTTCCCGAATTTATACATTTTTCCAAAATTTTTCTTATGAAATGATCTATTTGTCCATTTCATTATGTGTAAGTTAATTTGTATAAATTTTAGATAAAACTAACGTAGATATATGACCGAACCTAACCAACCCTACCTAACCTAGCATAACCTAACCTCAAGTAACATAAATAAGTCAATAATTTATGTTCTAAATATAAACTGTTGTAAACTGTGTCAACAAAATTATTCGCACACCCTCCGTCACTATGTGATGGAGTGCGAAAAGATACATGAAATTTGAGACAATTCTATAACCAATGTTCCAGCGATGTGTAAATATTTCATTCAAAATGATCTGCTACCAGAAATTTTAGCCAAATATCCCCACTTTGCTAACTGTAGGTAATAACTAAGTGATTGAATCCTATCCA
>NC_091155.1:51870654-51874336 GCF_040958095.1 Procambarus clarkii
GAATATATGTGTACCCAAGTACTCATCTACAGCCGAGTTCACCCACGACAATGACAAATCACACTAACAAATCACAGTGATTTACGTTACAATCCGGTTGCAATGACAATACTGCAGAACCTAGTAAAATAACATACAGGACATGAACCCTCTAGATCACTGCCCCACAATGACTTCACTGAACTGCAATCACATACGGTGATGCTCAACACTAGCAACAATCACCATTAAATAACAACCCCTTTGCAATAACACACACGACAAGTACTCTAATTTCCAAGTATTAGAATACTGCACACACTTACTTACTTACTGTTGCAAATGACCCCAGTGCTCTCAATAACCCCTAGAACATAGGTCAATATATCAATCACCACACAGTAAATAACACAATAACATTGGGCACCGTGACACTACGATTATATATATATATATATATATATATATATATATATATATATATATTATATATATATATATATATATATATATATATATATATATATATATATAATTACTGCTGACACATGTAGCCTACAGCTATCAAACGTTATTGGGAACACTAAGGAGATCTCACACTCCTTAAATCACATGGGTGAGTGATTTATCGATCACACATGCCGATAAACACTCTCGAGAGTTACCTTACTCGACAGAGCGCTGGCGGTCTCTCCAGACAGCCTCGTCACTCACCAAATTCTACCAAAATTACGTTAATTAATACTGCAATCACAATATATATTTATATAAATCACACTTGTCACGGCCCTGGGAACGATACAAGAAATTTAGACTACACTGTGGTACACTCCACAATAATCATTGCCAGGAATCACTGGCGTTACACATACCTAAGCGCTCAGTTGTTGGAATTCCACACCTGCAAGACCACACATGGAAATGATATCACTCCGTCCCACGGACGACCCAAAAATGACTACCACAATGGAATACTAGAATTATTACATGGACATCCTCTCAGTCCTTGACTAATCTATGTATACTCTGTTCCCGTGTGTACCCACACACACACACACACTGAACGTCTGTGTACACCAGACGTAAGTCCCTCTGGACTGACAAGATGACAACAAGGGTGATTATGTCCTCGCCCACACTCCACTCCACCTCACAGGTGCTGCGTGACAATGTGACGGAACACTTGACCTCGAATTCAAGCTTTTAGAGACTAACTGATCACCAGAAATACACACATAAGTACTTACTCATTCATACTGCCGGCTACACACCATTCCCACACATCACAGGCACCGCTACAGGTGGCTGGCTCGCTCAGGGCAGCGGTAGTACCTTACGTGGTATTTTTTCGTACAATTGGGGCACACTCGAACCCCTCCCACTCAACACGGCTGAGTTCACACCCTCGACCCACCGGTGAAGTGAAGCGTTCGTACCCAGGTGATGCGCACAACGATAGCGTCTCACACAAACATGGGAAATCTGCCTTAACACTGACACGAATTTCCCCGTTCCCATCGACTGCTACAGAGCACTAGCAAGTCTAATCAACACTGGTATGGGATCTACGAGTCCGTTACTGCTCGTATGCACATTCCCCACGATCCCAGATCACTGTACCTCACCCACTGTACACAATGTCTTAAACCCCTCCAAGCGACGACTTCGGCCGGATTCTGTGACGACCGCTGTCGTTGGTGAAGCAGGAAGCATCAGCAGTTGAGTAGTCCAGCCACCACGACGCCCTATACTTCAATTTGGCCGAATTGAGTACAGGAAGCGTCTTGACAAGGTGGCAGCTAGGTTCAGAATGATGCTCACACCGACAATCCCTGCATCCTCCTCGAAATAACCAATGAGAGGATGGCATACAGAGGCCTACCCCTCTCATCCAATCAGCGACGGTGTAGCATAGCCCCTAGGGCAACTCCAAGATGGCCGACCAACATGGCGACTCAAGATGTTTACTAAGATGGCGGCTGTTTCCATGACGACGACTCGAGCGCGGGAGGCCCACAGCTCACACGCCACCCACGCCGGCGGCCTAGCTGTTCCCGCACAAAGTAGAGTCTCGCTTCATGCTATACAATGAGATGATGCTATCAGCTCTAGCACTGTCCACAGACATGCCACCCCGGCCAGGGTAACATTTATGGACTGCTGATGACTGGGGCTCTCACATGAGCCCAAACACTAGATGTTTCGGTTGTTGGTTACCAAACTTAAGTCCGCCCACTTAACAAGTGCACTTCACAAGTGTACTGGCTCCCACAGGCATAGGAGCACTATTGTAAGTGAGCTGGTGAACCATCTCCTCACAAGCACATATAAGAAGACAGCAATGATCACAATGGTAAAGATGTTCAATTTGGGAACATAAAGGTTGGGAGATTGGGTAGCAATAGATACAGTGCAATTTTAAGGCAAAAAGTGAAAAACTATGAAGATAAAATTAGGTACTTTTTAGTATTGATTTTGAATGATGTAAAAGTTGGACAGCTTTTCAATTCAGTAGGGAGTGAGTTCCATAAACTGGGTCCCTTTATTTGCATACAGTGTTTACACAGATTAAGTTTAACAATGGGGATATCAAAGAGATATTTATTTCTGGTGTGGTGATAATGGGTCCTATTACATCTGTCCAGGAAGAGTTTCAGAGCAGGATTTGCATTTAAGAACAGGGTTTTGTAAATGTAGTTGACACAAGAGAATTTATGGAGTGAGATTATGTTTAGCATGTTTAGGGAGTTAAACCAGGGGGCTGTGTGTTGTCTGAAAGCAGAATTTGATATTATTCTGATGTGGTTGAACCCCATGCACAGATACCATAGTTGAGATAGAGATAGATTAGTGCATAATATAGAGAGATGAGAGCAGAGTTAGGTACATAATATCTGATTTTGGAGAGTATACCAACTGTTTTAGAGACTTTCTTAGTTATGTGTTGTATGTGGGTACTGAAGTTGAGTGAGTTGAGTCTCTTGTCTAGGAATAGGCCAAGAAACTTTCCATCATTTTTATTGTTAATGTTTACATTGTCTATCTGAAGCTGAATTGCATTTGTAGATTTGCTTCCAAATAGGATGTAGTAGGTCTTTTCTATGTTAAGTGTTTGTTGGTTGACATCCATAAGTGGATGCTTTTTTTAGTTCATTATTAACATCATTTAGTGTATGTGGGTTGGGGTTGGAGTAGATGAGGGTAGTATCATCAGCAAACAAAATAGGTTTCAGAATGTTAGAGACATTAGGCAGATCATTGATGTATATAAGAAATAGAAGAGGTCCCAAGATGCTGCCCTGTGGCACTCCAACGGTTATTGGTAGAATGGGAGAGGATATTATTATTGATGGCTACACATTGGTGTCTATCACTAAGATAGGATTGGATATAGTCCAGTGCATGGCCTCGGATTCCATAATGATGGAGTTTACATAAGAGGTAATCGTGATTAACAGTATCAAAGGCCTTTCTCAGGTCAATGAAGAGTCCAATCGGAAACTCATTTTTGTCAAGGGCTGAGTAAATTATATCAAGGAGACTAATAATTGCATCGTTGGTACTCTATTGAGAGCGGAAGCCAAACTGACAGGGGCTAAGATGTCGAATTTTACGAGATAGGAGTAGAGCTGTTTGTAGATAATTTTTTCAAATATTTTTGATAGTATGGGTAGGTTCGATATTGGTCTATAGTTGTTTATAT